>NC_135499.1:145498697-145582831 GCF_052857255.1 Amblyomma americanum | reverse complement strand
CCACATCAACAGCAGCACATCGACAAGGACATCTGTTGAAGCCGACAGTAGTCAAATCTAATCCAATCCAAGCTGTAAGTTGCTTTTTTTTATGGAATGCTGGTTTGTAAAAACTAATAAAGTGAAAGACGACCAAAGCACTCAGAGGCCGTGCTTTTGTTTTCTGTTTCAGACGTGCGAAGCAGCGGCTGTCTGAGTGCCGTTCGGCATTTTGCCTGGCAAAGGCCCATCTGAGCATGGAAATACGGAACGGAAGCGCGCGTCCGTACTCGCGCTTTCGAGTGCACTGTTTACTAGTAAAGTAGTACAGTTTGTGTGTGACGCCGGTATGACGCTGATGACGGCAGAGGTCGGTGGTCGATAGATGGAAACCACGCGACGCGATTCGCGCCTAGCTGGCTATGCCAGGCTCTGCTTGGCTGCGCTGACGAGCAACCCGAGCCGATTTTGTAGCGGCGCGTTTGACGTGGCTGGGGCGCTGGGGCTGCTCGCGTGTAGGCTGCGTTTGCTCGACGTTTCATCACCTCTGGTTGTGCCGTGCCGCCGTTTGCAAACGTCGTTAGCATTTTGTATCGTGAAAGCCTAACGCCCGACGAAATGGCCAGGCTCCCGGCAACAGTCTTTCTCTTTGACGTGGACGGAACATTGACGAAGAGCCGGCAAGTGATCACCAGCGAAATGTCCGAGTTTCTGCGAAGACTAAAACAAGACGTCGCTGTAGCACTTGTCGGAGGCTCGGATCTGGTGAAGATAGAAGAGCAAATGGGTGGTCCCCAAGCAGTAGCTGAATTTGACTATGTGTTTGCTGAAAACGGATTGGTCGCTCACAAGGCAGGTAAGCTGATTAGTCAGCAGAGCCTGTTGAATTTCATGGGAGAGGAGAAACTGCAGAAGCTGATCAACTTCTGTCTTCGCTACGTGGCCGACTTGACTCTGCCTCAGAAGCGTGGAACATTTGTCGAGTTTCGTTCCGGCATGCTCAACGTGTCACCGATTGGTCGCAACTGCAGCCTTAGCGAACGCAACGCCTTCGAAGCCTATGACAAACAGCATGGCATAAGAGCAGCCTTTGTAAAGGCCCTGCGCGAGAAGTTTGCAGACTACGATTTGCAGTACTCCATTGGGGGACAGATCAGCTTCGACGTCTTCCCACGCGGGTGGGATAAGACATACTGCCTTGACCAACTTGTTCGAGATGGGTACAAGAACATACATTTCTTTGGTGACAAAACAGCTGAAGGCGGCAACGATTATGAAGTTTATCAGGACTCTAGAACAGTGGGGCATTCTGTGAAGTCGCCTCAAGACACCGTTGTGGAAGCACAAAAAGCATTATCTTCGCTGAAAAGTTCTCAGTAGGTGGCTAAACTCTGTGCTGAAGAGGGTGAAAATAGAAGTTATCCCAGATTTCGACTGCCTTGACGTTGTAGTGTACTTGATCACTTGTTTTACAACCTCGGCGGAATTGTTCCTAATCATTTATCTCGTAGCCGCTGCCACTTAATTTGGGTGAAAGTTTCAGAAATGGAAGTTTGTAATTTTTTGTAATAAATATGGTTGCGCTTCGATTTTTGTGACCTTCTTTTAATCAGCGATGTAATACGTGCACATTGTAAGTAGCGTCTCGCTGCAATAACTGCCTTTCGTTGCTACGGAGCATATAAGCATAAACTTGCTGAAAAGGAAGTGGTTGCAGAACCGCTACGGCGTCATATATCTGTTTGTAGCGTTTTTAAGCCAAATGCAAGCTGCGCGCCAGTCAGCTGGCTGAAACAGGAAACGAATCGAGCAACGCTGTACACTGATCATCATCATCGTCTCCTATTCACAAATAATTTCTCTTCTCTCACTGCCTCCCTGTAACTTTGTCCTGTCTTATTATTTTGAAACCTAGTAATGAACGATGCAAATATGGCATTTCTTAAAATCCTAGCGGAGAATATTCTGTTTGCGCGCATGCATGCGTGAGACTTTCTGGCATCTTTGGTAAAGGCAATGGATGAAAAACGTAGACAAATGACAGAACTATTACATTCTTGAAGTAATATAACCATCGTCACCTTGCTCAACAGGTTATTTGTAGCGCCACACCGCCCGTAGATGCCCTTCCCTAGCGGCAAAATGCATGAACTAGAAGGTGCGCGCTGGAGCTGTGCGAAGTGTGCAGGTCTGTAGTTTCGTAGGTCTTGGTCGACATCATCATCGTCATCGCCGTCTCTTCTTTTGTTTCCTTCGCAGCGCTCCCTGGCCTTCCTTCCCTGGCCCCCCTTGTTCCTACTCGTTGTTTAGGCCCGTACGCGTCGTAGGTGCGGTGTTAGTGCGACGTCGCCTGAGTACAAGAACGGCTAGCGGCCCGAGCTGTTTTTCTCTAACGCCTAAAAATGGCTCGCCGGGAAAACGAGGAGCAGGGGTAAGCGCTCTTTGTTAATCTCGTTCGACGATACCTAACGCGGCGGCCATTTCGTGGCTGATGAATGCCAACAGCGCCTGTGGTGCTGGCGCAGCATAAGGCGCAAGCCTCGTTGTGGCGGGTTCTGCATTGTCGCAATTGCGCCCTTTATGGACCGATTAATGTGTAATCATCTGTTTGTAAGAGGGGTACTACATAGCGCCATCAATATTAGTGCTCACGACTATTCTTTTATGACCACGCGTACTTTTTGCGAGCGAAGGCGGCAGGACGCCGCTTGGCGGGAGCTTTCCTCGTCAACAGGGAAGCCCCTGATGTTGGTTCATCTGCGCGGGCAGTGCGCTGGCTTGTGCTGGCGCAGAAAATCGTCTGTAGTATTGCTTTGCGGCGGTGACCTATGATAAATTCCGTCGAGGATCATATTGGCGATATCGCCCGGCTATGACGGGCATTCGATTTCGAGCGCGGCCGATGTTGAGAGATATCGGACGTAACCTTTTACGCCCTGGGCGGCAAGTTAAGGAATGTTTACGAGAGCAAAGATTGTAGCGATAGTCACGTTTTTTCTTGTAACTCGTGCAGAAAAAGTTTGCTGCTACGAATTCCTTTGTCTGTTTTGCGCTTACGCTCGTAGCTGAAGTGCTTTTAACGGGCTATGTCTTGGTTGGGGCGGTAATTATATGCAGGTTTATTATGCTACATGACTGGTGCGAGTGCACACAATTTTAACCCTAAGAGGTAAAAAAAAAATACTGGAGGTGAACTTGTGAGGGGGTGTTATGTAAAGCACTGCGATTTCGTGGTTGCGTTTTGTGGTACTTATGGCTGCCAAAGGAGGCTAGAAGTCGCACCTGCTGTGTTAGATAAGTGTCGTTGAACCTTTCAGCTCATGCGCCATTACAGGTGGCGTTGTGGGTGGCGATAATCTTTGCATCTGTGCACCACATTTTTGTTTTTTTTGTAACGAGTTTCCAATATGCGGCAGACAAAAATAAAAAAAAACGCCGGTCATATATGTTCGGATTTTGGCGAGCAACCTGCAATTTCATGCAGTGGGTCCATCTGCGTCAAAACTTGTCTGTAAACAAAATTGCGTAGCCTATCATAGTAAGGAGTTTCATTATTTGTAGCTAGTCTGGCTGGTTGAATACTTCCAAATAGATGGACTTAAGAGATGTAGGATTAATTTGTGAGTGTATTCTTAGTGCATTGAAGTTGTACAACACTTATGCACTCTTGATCTACAGTGCTCAGGGTACTGCTATTTTGATCCTTCTTGAGGTGCATGGAAGACTTGATTTCATGGTGTCTTACTACAAGCACACTCCTCTCCAGCTCAACTTGCTGTTGGGATAAAATGAAATAGGCTATCAAGAGTTATGTTCCTAAAAGGGAATGTAATAAAACTAATATTTTAATTGGCACACCATTCGGATTTTTTTAACTGTTTGATGCATGAAACTCTTAGCTGCTTATGTGCCATGAAATCAAACACAAGAACTAGATAACTTCACAACATATGCCCCAGTGGGTTAAAAGTATTTTATTTTAGCACATTTTTCACTGTCTGGAGGTTGTGACATCATAAGATGGTACAGTAAACAGCTACAAGCATTCCACTCAAAGGACATAGGGACATAGATTATATTGGGACTACAAAAAGAAACAAGAAAAATGTATGGCACATTCAGCTGCCTCGGTGGTTATGGCGTTCAGCTGCTGACTCTAAAGACGTGGATTCGATCCCTGCCGCGCTGGTCGAATTTCGATTGAGGCGAAATTCTAGAGGCCCATGTACTGTGTGATGTCAGTGCACGTTAAAGAACCCCAAGTGGTCGAAGTTGCCGGAGCCCTTCGCTATGCCGACCCTCATAGCCTGAGTCGCTTTGGGACGTTAAACCCCATAAAACAACTGACAGTGGCACATTCACCACTTTATCGTCTCCTACGAGTGTGCCTGACTTGTGGTGGGTCTGCAATTAATAGCAGATGAAACAGTGAACGCGTCACTGCTCTTTGAGAACAGGCAACTTGTGACTGTTTTGTATCTGCGGCAAACAAGCAAAAAAAGTGTAGCCAAAAATTATTTCAAGCGCACTGGGGCATATCTTCTCTAGTTCTGCCATTTATAAAGCCTTGTACACCATTACAAAAAAAAATAAGAACAAAATAGTCAAAAACTTCTATTTGTTGTTGTTACTCTTTGTTCTTAAAGACGAACCCTGACATTGGGGACATGAAATGTAGTCAGTGAAGTGACTCTGGGCAACTCTATTGACATTATTTATGACTGCTGTGTTGCATAGGTAGCAGAATGCAGTGGCAATAATGAGCATGACATTAACCAAGATGCATAGGTTTTATCAAAACAACAGTTGAGGGTATTAAGGTGGTTTTAAAAATGCTGTTAATAAAATAATACTGGTGATCTGTATCATTGATGCCAACTACTTTTGCCAGCAGCAGTGAGAAAGCATGGTTAAACCATGCAAGAAACTGACTAGTTGGAAGTGAAAAAAAAAAAAATTGGTTCCGGAATATCTTCCAGAAAAAATAACAAAAATAGTGCTGTGTATTGCGCTCAGTCATATTCATAAGGCAGAGTTAAATCAGCTCTAGGCGACATTGGCTGAGTACCATCCACTTTTTGGAGAGCACGGTGCAGCCAAATTAAAATATAAATTGTTGCCAAAACCACGAGTTATAGCCTCGTTATTGCCATCAGAGGGAAATTCTAAAAGAATATGCCAATATTGTTATTATCGTCTGTGGCAGTAGACTGTCTCTTGAAGGTTGAGTGAGACTTGAAGGTTGGGCGAGAAAGTCTGAAAGTTTGTCTACATTTTGTTTTTCTTTTTTCAGGAAGATATTTGTTGGGGGTCTTAGCTGGGAGACCACACAGGGTAAGCCTCCATTCTAAGCTTTCCTCATCATATTTTCTTTTGTCACTGCACAGTTTAATGATTAATCAGGCCAATCTGCCAACTATCAAGATGTATTGTTTGATGTGTACAAAAATGTTGTGTAGCAATGTAAAGATCCTTGTATTTTAACAGTCTGGTGTATCCAGGGTAGTTGCATAATACTTTATAACTAAAATTTTCTTTTGTTGTGCCACACAAAATGCGCATATGAATGGCAAGGGTGCTGCATTTGTATAAGCAGGGATGGAGGGTTCACTTGTTTTGTTATAGTACATGTATAAAACTATTCAGAAAGTGGTATGAAGGGTAATTTCATGAAGTGGGTTTTGCACATTACATTGGCACTACATATCTTGTTTGCAATCTTTAGGAGCACATTTCTAAAAGTGGATCAGCTTTACTTTTATATCTTTGGTCATTGCTCTCGTTATCTTTTATCAAGACAACTCTGATATGAGCACAGGGACATGCAGTTCTTGGCACAGTGTAGATTTTTATTTAGTATGTCTGTAATGAGGCTGCATTTGTAAGATAACATATATTGGGCTCAGCTGCAAACTATGGTGTTTGATATACACCAAGCTTGCTATCTAGGATTTACAGATTTTTAAATACATTTTTATTAGTGACAGTTGAGATTATTCATTATCATAGACATTATTGCAGAATACTACTAGGGGAGCACACGGGCACTTTCTTGGATATAAGCAGGAATAGTTAGTAAGATCAGAAAACCTGAAAAGACACTCGCTTATTTATAAGGTCACATTTGATTTCACTTTCACTGTTTTGTCTAACAGGTCTTGCCTTATTGTTCGTTTTTGGCAGCTCTTCAGTGGCGATAGAGTTTTGTGACTTTGATGTGGTTCTTGTGTGCTGTTTTTCACTTCTGCTGCTGAAACAGCTGTTTCACTGGCGATGCTCGTCACTTCAAAAATTAATGGGAACATCCAGGCCAGACCAACTTGTGTGTTTATCCAGCTGTGTCGCTAGCTCTATCCCAGCACTGGTATGAGCTCGAGGTATGACTTGTGGCAGCTGTGAGCTCTCTCTCTGCCTGCACAGCTGTATCTGTGCCTGGATGTGCCTGCCAATGCAGATGTGTCTTATTCTTTTTCATAGCCGCTAGCGATGTATGCTAACATTGATTATATGGAGTCTGGTTACAGTTGTTTGCATAAGACTCTATTCCTTGCTGTTATAATTTGGTTTGTGGTTGTGTTGGCTATTGGCATATGACCAAGCATACTATATGATAGACAGAATACTATTATATGTGCTAGTGAACGATTTTTTGGGCTATTGTTAATGGCTGATGCAGTTCTGTAGTGATGTTATGAGGTAGGTAAATGCTTGAAAGGCTATTAAATGAATTGATGCTGGCCTGTATTGGTAGGGTACAGAACTCTAATCTAATCACACAGAGACCACTCTGCAAAAACATACTTGTTATGGGCTAGAAAAGACAAAAAAAACTAAATGTAGATGTCATCACTTGCGCATTTTGATAGTAAACAGCATGCATCCACACCAATTTTCGGGTGCGGTTTCCAGAGGATAGGCAGCACTGCCATTTACTACGAATTGGTAGAAACCAGTCCTTTTTGGTGAATATGTCGCAAGTTTGAATTGGGTGGTAGGGAGCATTTTTAAGGTAATTTTTTCAGCTTTAAATGTGTCTCCTACTGACGGACAAATGTTAGCATACCCATATAGAGCCACAGAATCAATTTTTATAAAGAACAATAATAAATAAATAAATAATTGCATGGAATTTTTCTGTGTCCCTTTAAGGCCTCAGTTTATATTTATGGAGCACCATGGAAATAGTAGCATTCTTTTTCTTGTTCATCCATGCTTACATGTGACGCTAAGTTTCTTTAAATAAATGGAAATCATAAACTGGCTCAGTGAAACAGTTATGTTGCTGATTCTTCTTCATCAATTTGTCCAGAGAGCCTGCTCAACTACTTCAGCCGTTTCGGTGAAGTGGTGGACTGCGTGGTGATGTGCAATGAGACAGGCCGGTCTCGTGGCTTTGGCTTTGTCACCTTTCGGGATCCTAGCTGCGTGGCCACTGTGTTGGCTGGAGGACCGCACCAACTGGATGGGCGAACGGTCAGTGTCTCTCTTTGCCCCCTTGCTGCTGTTACATGTTCCTGCCCCACTGTACACAAGTTTTCATGTGCCTTCAATCATTTTGTTTAGAAAATTTGGTGAGCTTCTTTTCCTGGGAGCTGCTCTGTTGATGCGTTCTCTTTATGCTTAAGTGTGGACGTCTTAGTGCATTACAAAAGCATGTGTTCAAAAAACCACTTTATATACATATGTGTATATTTTTCAGGTGGATCCAAAATCTTGCAATCCACGTGGCGCCAGTCGCCCTGGAGGAGGCGGAGGAGGTGGTGGCCCGGGGGGCCCAGGGGGCAGGGTGAGCTGTCGTGACTGCTGGCTTTAGGCTTGGGCTTCCATATATACTGCTTGTGGAGTGACCAAATGTGTCTGGCATTTTTACAGGGTGGTCGGATTAAAGGAAGCTGCACCAAGATTTTTGTTGGTGGCCTACCTGCCACAGTGACAGAGACAGACTTGCATGCCTTCTTTTCCGAGTATGGCAAGGTTAGTCAGCAGAGGGCGTTAATCTTTAATTCCCGTGTTAGATGTCTGGACAAGAGCTCAGCTGGGACTTTGTGCTTTTGCAGGTGACGGAAACCCTGATTATGTATGACCAGGAACAGCGCCGCTCTCGAGGTGAGTGTCCGTGCATTGGACGGGGCTTGCCCTCTTCTAGCCAGCTATGGTGAAGACGAAGACGCTCTTGAGGGAGCCAGACAGTGTTGTTGTTCTGGTTTTGCAGGAGGGTTCGGGCCCCAAACGATTTGTTTCAGTGTGCGAGCAAGCGCCTGAGAAAATGTGCTGCCGCCTTCAACCCCTGCAAAATGCAATCTTGATGGATGGACTGCCCCCTGGTGCTAATGGCGTGAGACTGTAGTCAATAAGGAGATTAACCTAGGATATTTTTAGCATAGCCCAGTGTTGCCAACCACGGGAATTGGTCTCTACGTTATAGAATTTTTGGCCATTGCGTTGGCTTCATAGGTACAGTAATCCCTCGCTATAACGAAGTCAGCGGGACAGCGAAAAAATTCATTATAAGCGGTAATTCGATACAAGCGAACGCCAGAGAAAATCTAAAGCAGTCGAGCTGTAATTGCGCCGCAACTGCGACGAAGTCAAAATACAATGTATTCAGAGAAGCAAAACTTTATTCAGGTGCAAAAAAGGCAGAGAGCTTTGGCTGTTTCAAGTTCTTACCGGGCGTGTGCAACACCTGCTCCAATCTGACCAAGCAATGCACGAGGTCGTGGTCGACGCCCATGCATTCAACCTTGGGGGTATTTCGAATTGCGAAGGCTGTGGCCGCTTTTATGGGGCTGGGTCACGAAAGACTACAAGAGTATCGCGCTGGAAAGTGCCGCAAATGCCGTGGCTAGAGTCCGAGGTTGTGTTTGTTGTGCTCAAAAAAACGATTAGCCGCTCGTTGTGGGTACGCGGCGCGATTGTGAAAACTGAATGGTTTTGCAGTAGGGCTTTTCATGATTACTGGGCAATTTTTTCCCGAGGTGTGCATTTGTGATGTTTGCAAAACGAGAGTTTTTCGGCGCACAGTTGTCGGCAACACTGTACTAATTCTACGGTTAGAGTGTCTATGTTCGCGCAGCATCGCGTCCGTGCCGTTGACAAATGTCTGGGAACAAAATTCAATGACCCTACCATGCATTTAGATCGTCTGCCTGGTTGAATCGAGCATGACCGGCTCGAGAAAATCGCCGGGGAAACGCCATGGTTGCGTAGACCCGCCATGTTGACAAGCCTGACTCGCAGCTGGCGACGCTCGGATTTTTCATGTTTTCGGCAAGTTATCGGTCGGTTTGCTCTGTCAAAAGTGCAACTAATCTAGGGGCGGTGTTTTATTACGATGCAGGCCAATTATGGCGAGCGGCGAGCAAATTTCTAAGCCAGCTTCCCCAAAATCGTCTTCCCGATTTGTTAGCGTAGCTCCTCGCGTCGAACATGGCAAAGGACATGCGACCAGTAGTCGCTTGCGACAAGGCACACATGCAAGCGCGACCTGCGGGTCGCCTTCTAATTTGAAGCAAAAACTCTTGGGAATGACGTTGTTCGCGCGCTTTCAAGAATTTCGTCTGCTTTGGCCAATGTGAAACGGTTAGGCTTAGGGACGACTACTGCAGGCAGGGAGCAGCTCAGTTGGTTGCCTGGTGCGTCCGCGGTCGGCGTTGTGAAATCTCGGCTCGCTCGCGACTCACAAGTGTGAATGCGCTCATAATCAGAGGGACAGTTCTTTTGTGCTTTTTGGCACGTTTCAGTGCCAGAAGTGCTCTTTAGAGTGGTAAAATTTTTCCCATCAAGCGCACCCCATGGAATGCTACGGCGCAAGTCTGCCCGCGGTCTTTTGGCCACTTTTCGACATCGAAGAGACCGCAATTTTCTGGCATCGCAAAGCGTCAGGAAAACTTTATTTTCGTGTGAATTCCATCATGGGGGACACCAGCGATGCGATTGCGACCGATTCGGGCGCGCTGCACCATGGAATTTGACAGCTTCCGTTCGCTCTGCTGTAAACAGCTGGGGGCACCGGGCACTTGCTTCGTACCCGTTACTAGGCAGGTCATTGGTTGTAGGTTTGGCACTTTTGTGGCGTTTTCCGTGCCTGTGTGAGACTAGTTCGTCTGCGGCATTAATTTGACACTACATGCACAAAAAGGTCGCCCGCTCGGCGGCGGCGATGCCTTCGCCCTAAGCGGGCAAGCCCTTCGTGCACTTCGAGTAATGCGGCTTAAAATGCATGCGTTTGGGTCGGGACCGGAAGAAATTTCGAATAAGGCAATATTCCGATTAAAGCGATTTCGTCATAACGAGGGATTACTGTACTTGGGGCTGTTCAATCATTCATAATGTATTATAAAGGCTTTTAGGCTGTTTCATGTTTGTCAAATCAGTTCAGACTCCATTGGTGACAATTGTGGGCAACGCTGTCCCAATACAGTAAACTTGTGGTGCACACCTGCATAAGAAGTATTAAAATACGGACTGCACAGGACGAGTACTGGACTTAGTTGATAATTTATTGAATAGATGTAATTTATATGCAGGCACATATATAGTTGGCTCTGGAGAGAGTCCGATGTGCAGGTGGAGTTGGGGGGGGTGGGGGGTGGGGGGGGTGGGGGGCAAGAGGGAAAAATGAGCAGCACACAATGAGATTTTCATGCGAACCTTAGCAAGCTATTTTTGTGTATGCAAGTGGGGAAACAGGCAGCAGCAAAGGGGCAGTCAGGTGAAAAAAAAAAAGGAATGGAGAACATTTAGCCATAATCCACGCAGCAGCTTTAATCCTAAGCCAGCGTTTATCTTGCATGGCTTGTATTTCTCTTCACTCTGTCCTGTTGTTTTTTGAAGCACTGAAAGCATTCCTCAGTTCCGATAACCAATTAGCCTGCCTTCGTGCTTCAACAGGCATACTCCAAACTGCTCAACGGAGTGCCCGTGTGGATCAGTGTAAACGAACAAAAGCACAGCTTGGTACCTGCGCACGCATGCCTATCCTCTTCTACCCTCTCCCGAGCTCTTCGGGTTAAAAAAAAAAAAATTCTTGTTCTAGTGTGTATGTATAGTTGGCGCTTACAGGTGCAACTGACAAATGGAAGCAGGTGTCAAAAGCATGCGCCAGTTGCTTTAGATGTGCAGTTGACTCCTTGTGGAAGTGGATCGCGCCTGTTTTGCCTTCATGCATTTGTTTTCAACCAGTTTTCTTGGTAGCAGATAAATTTTTGTGTACTCCACAGAGGGCGCTACGTCTTGGATGAAAGCAGGTCCTCTGATGATTTGGTACGCAGGGGCTTAGTGGGATTGGAGACTTCTGCTGCCGGTTCTCAAACTCGACAAGCAAACTAAAGTGGCATTTTTGACAGGCCGGGAGGGACTATGGGGAGTTCGAAAGCACGCATTGCATGAATGTGTTGTATGTGCAAGGCAACCCAGTAAAATTCTTGCACGTATTTATTCATCGAGTACTGCCTTTAGGCAGGACTGTGTTTCACATAGAAGCAGAATAAATGTTTCAAAATTCTACAATATGCTGCTACACAATACGTGAAAACAACAGAAGAGCCTATGAAGTCCTGCCCTGTAGAAAGAAGAGTATAAATTTGATAAAACGTAAAGAATAGATCTGTGGTTATAGAGTGCTCAGGAGTTTGGCGAGTAATCAGAGTCAAAAAGAGGAAAAAAATAGAAAGCAATGAACGGATGTTCACAGTTAATGCAATGATGCAATCACAACAGTGACAGTACAAAATGCTGATAGCATCTTCAATAAACGACACTGGTGGGCTGTTTCATCTTTGATAAATGCACCGCAGTGCGAAGGCTCCATTCTACCATGGGCCCTGGTGCACCGCATTGGTTTTGGGGCAGCTTTGATGCAAGTTTATCGAAGATGCCATTAGACGAGCACCAACAATAAAGAAGTCTAATGCGCTCAAAATGGTGACTGAAAAAAGAAATAAAGGAGGGGCAGGATATGACTGGTAGGGCAAGGAAGAAGGGGGGCTATCATTCAAAGTATTTTGGCCACTTGGGTTGCTTTATTCACAAACAATGAAACATTCAAGGATGACACATCAGCAGGAAGGGCATTCCAACCAAGTACTGTCTTGGGAAAGAAGGATTTCTGAAAAGCAGTTCTACATGAAAGTTTCCTAGCAATTTACTACAGTGCGACCATATCGTCCAGATTCTTAGATTTAGCATGTGAGCCTTTATTTATTCATAGGTGGTCGTGTGTGTAGAGTGGTTGAAGGGGATGTGTGTTTGCTGTAACGATCTAAGTGAATCTAGTGGACTTGCTATGCGTGTTGAGACTAGTAATATTTTAAATGTGTGTGGATGGGGTAGAGATACTGTGTACAGTAAAACCTCAATACGTTCCCGGTTCATGTGCTCAAAACTGTGGGTAGTAAAGATGTTCCATAGATGGAGCTGCACTATTTTTATTCTGGTTAACTCTTTTCCTACCGTGTCCGTCCACCATTGTTAGCCTACTAACGATAGATGTGAAAGCTTCTACTCCATTCTTAGACATTCTACACCATATGGCTTGAAGCTTAAAAACTACAGTTTAGTTTTTTTTTTTCCTGCAAAGTGGCTATTTTTTAACTGCTTGTGAAAACAGTGAAGCAGAGAACTGAAGTTGATGTTGACAATGGCCACTGCCTCCACCAGCGTGTCATGCGCCCCGAAAAATCTCTCGATTCATCTGTGTCCGCAGTTGATTTTGTTGATCTACATATCAATGGCTCTGAGGGTGCTTCCTCATAATTTGACTTTTGTTCAGAGAGCCAGAGATCAGCAGCTACTGGTACTTTCAGCTTCCCTGCAACATGTGTTAAAAAATGGCTTAGTAAAGGCAGCCTGGTGAAGGATCTGAAATATAGGGTAGTTTATTCTGCGTAATAGTGAGGCAGGTGGCTCAGCTGTCTGTCAAAATAAAGAGTTTGGGGCTTAGGAACAGACATAGTTGGGGCTTCTGCAATGATGAGCAGTTCAGCTTTGTCCTCAGGTGGCGTTCATTTAAATGCCGTGGGAGATGATAAATGTGGTCATCGTGACTTTCGTACTGCCGTCAACGTACTGGATGTGATGCGAAGTTTCTTCCTCACTAAGGAAAACGCTGATGCGGACTGATTTGTGCGAGCACTAGAAAATGACCTGTTTAGATCTTTTACTGGGAATGCTAATCGAATTTTCTATTATTTGCATCCCTCATAGCCGAGTCCTTGGGACGTTAAACCCCCATAAACCATAAATTTTCGATTAGGTGAAATGGTCAGTAAATGCCGTTGTACTTCATTCAACAGTTAGATTTTGCAAAATTAGGTGGTATGCTTTCTCGGATAATGTGTTTTATTCTCCTTTTGCTTTTTTTTTTAATGTATCAACGAGGTTCTACTGTATTCTAGTATGGGCTGAGCATTGGTAGACTTAATTGTTTTATGTTAAAGAGCACTTGTGTTTTTTTTTTATGCAGTTTATTTGTTCCATTTTAGATCATAGGTAATTACAGCTCCCAAAGTCCTTATACTTATAACTTTGTCAGTTTATTTGTTCCATTTTAGATCATAGGTAATTACAGCTCCCAAATTCCTTATACTTATAACTTTGTCAGTTATATGTACTTTTAGCTTCGTATTTTAGCTTCGTATTACTGTAATTGGGTGGATGATTGAGTGCTTTATTTTGGCACTCTGGGCTCAGAATTACAAATAAAAAAAAAGAATGGGGCTTTGCACAAAGTTTTTTTTTTTTGAAGCGACAGATGTAGAGATGCGAGAAGCATGCATGGGGATTTGTTAGATTTTTTAGCCTCTGTTTAGGGATGGTCCAAAAAACAGGTTGGCAACACTGGTATGTCACGCAGTGAAAACTCGTGTGCAGCCTGCCCCATGCTCCAAAATTGGCATTTGATGTCTAGTGGGGAGGGGTTTGCAGAATGGCCATTCTTGGGGCGTCTACTGTAAATTACTTTGTGTTTTATTTCCCTGAGCAACATCACAAAATATGAAAAGTATCGCGACCTTTCAGAAAGTCTCACTGAGCTATGCTATAATACGACACGGCCTTGGTTTAAAGGTGAATTGTCGAGTTGATGTCTGCATCCTTAGTTGCTTGCACCTGCAAAGCATTTTGTTGTACTGCTTGTTTTGTACAAGGAAGAGTCTCTCCCTCTTAGCTGTCTTAGAGAGCAGAGCATAAACACAAAGGCTCAGTAAGCATGGAACCACCACATCTGCAATGCTCTTTAGTGCAACGTCCCTGCCATGGCTGCCCTTGTCTTTCGCCCAACCAATATCATTCTGGTTGTCAAATTGACCAGTTGAGGAATTCGGCAGGCTGCAGCTTGCGTGTTTTCACTGGGTGGCCGTGGTATTACTAGTTAGAATGGCTGTTAGGCCCCTCTTGCCCTCACTGTTTTGTTTCCTTGTTTGCGTGGGGGGCCGGCTGACTGGTAAGTTTCCTGCCCTGAGTGCAGTCGGACCGGCAAATGCCCCTGTCCCTCCCCCCACGTGGGTTTTTCAGAGACCAGCGGGACAGTGGCATGGCACTCCCAGGAGGCACCCACTTGCAAGGGCAGCTCTTGCTGACCTGCAAGGGTAACTAAACCACTGTGGAACGAGGCATGCTGTTGGCCCACTGTGCCCTGTTGGATAGCATTTGAAAGCTTCAGCACATATACGAGGGAGGCAATGGTCGTGAAGTGTTTGACTTGCTGCCTCTGGCCTACAGCACCTTGCTGACCCATTGTGTGTCCATTTTGCAGGCTTTGGCTTTATCACCTTTGAATCGGAAGAGCCAGTCAACCAGCTGACTGGACAGCGCTATGTTGACATCAGTGGGAAGCAGGTGTGTTCAGCTTCTGTAATGCTCTTTGTGTGGCCCTGTGTACCACTCTTTGTCCAAATGGTGGAGATGGTGCATCTCAACTGTGCTTTGTTGCAGCAGTTTATGTCTGTGCTGAACTACGTTGGCATATTTCAAGCAGCAGTGTGTTGCAATGTCCCGGAGTGGGCTTTTGTAGAGAAGCCGCTTTTTTCTTTTTTGCTGTTCTTATGTTATCACAGCTTGTTGGTGTGCTGCTCATGAATGCATTGTGTTTAGGTTGAGTGCAAGAGAGCGGAGCCCAAGGAAAGCCGGCCACCCAAAGTTGGCGGCCGTGGTGGCGGCGGCGGCTGGGGTGGAAACCAGCAGCAGTGGTGGGGATCCTCCAATGGAGGTTCGAGCATGAACTCTGGCTACCAGGGTGAGGCACACCTGTGAAACTTTTGCAGTGTTAGTTTATCTAGTGTTCAAAGCACATTCATCTCATGCTGGATGGCGGTCATCGCTCTTTTGCACTGGAGTCTGCAGCAGAATGTCTTCCTTCAAACTAGAAAAAAAGCCTTTGCTAATATCAACGAGCTAATACTTTTTCTTTGTGTGTGCATGTGTTAGAGTGTGGGTGTGTTCATGCTCACCGTGACAGTGCTGGGTGCCTTGGGCACTTATTGGTGCCCAGCATGGACAGTTTCAACTTTCGTGAAAATTATAAAAATCCACTTTGACCAAATTTAGTGGTGCTTTGTCGCAATGCTGGCTGCCATTGAATTCAGTGGAAGCAAGCCATTCCAGTGTAGTTTGTCAGCTAATGAAGGATTTCATGATCCCCATGTATAAGCCAACTCTATTGTACTGTAAAATCTTGTTAATTCGACTCCCGTTAATTCGGAAAATCGGATAATTCGAACAGCCAGCTTGGTCCTGGCCAGCGCCCATAGAACCACATGGAGTTGGGCGCTCAGTAATTCGAATTCTGCTACTCTCTCACGCCGGTTAATTCGGCCCAGCTTCCGTGACGCAGGCGTGCCGAAGTACGACTTTTACAGCAAATAATCGCAAAAGATACCGTAAAAACCTGAATGTAATACGAGGTTTTTTCTCATATTTAGCGTCCCAAATTTCCGCCTCGTACTATTTGCGGATCTGAACAAAAATTTTCTCAAGTTTTGGTTTTGTTATTGCGACGTGGCTATGGCTTGGCTTTGCTGTTGGTGCGTGGCTACGGCTTGGCTTCGTTACTCTCTACGAACGACGTCACGATGCCGTTTCTTTGTTGTTGATCTATTGGGTGTGCTGGGGGGTCGTGGTGTGCCGTGTGCCTGTTGACAACGCACGTGCTCGCATGTAAGCGACGCTTCGTGAAGTGGATGTTTTTTTGGGGGGGGGGGGGGGGGGGTATCAGGGTCTCAAAAACAGTACTCGGCTGCTTTCAAGCGAAAAGCGATTATAGCTGCAGAGAACATTGGCAACAGTGCGGCCGGGAGGCAGTTTGGTGTCACAGGAGGAAGCATTTGTGGATGGCGAAGACAGAAAGAAGCTCCTTCTGTGGATGCGCTCGGGTGAGCCTGCAGTGATGCCAACAGGGGCGGCTGAAGCGGGCTTCGCTAGCCACACTGTGCAAATGGATCGTGGATGCGTGGGTGGCAATCCCAGAAGATCTCGTGCGTCGTTATTTTAAGAAGTGCGGCATCTCGAACGCTTTCGATGGCACGGAAGATGAGTACATTTGGGATGATTTGTCGGACAAAGAAATGTCCGAAGAAAGCACTGCTGAAGGCAGAAGTGATTGCAGTGAAGTGCGGGATACGATTTGAATAAATGTCTTCTCTGAGCTTTTGCCACTCGTATTATACGCGGGCAGAACTTTTTTTTTTTTTTCCATTTCGCGTCGCTAAAACTTCACCTCGTATTTATTATACGTGGGTTCGTATTATACGCGGTTTTTTATACGGTACTTCCAGAAGCCTGAAATGCATGATGAAACTTTTGCTATGCACTCGCGACTTGCTTAGTGAGCACGACAGCTATCACACGGCCGCCAGATGCGTAGTTTCGGTTTCTGGAAACCCGCCAGCCAGAGCTGGCAGAGGTTACTGGCTGCAGGTCATAGCCAAGCTGAGCCACCGTAGTTTCGGACGCTGATTGGCCCATGTGTGCGCTTCGTTGGCAGCGTTAGTTCACATGTGGTTTCGTGCTGCAGTGCGGCGAGGCTACGCGCTTGTCTCGCTTTTTTCGTGGTGTGCGGCTCCATATTTGCATCTTTTGGCAGGCCCGTTCTTGTCAAGCACAGTTTTGTTTCCGTCACTGCGGCTCTGCTCAGTCTGGTGCAGACAAACCAGTGCACGGCATTGACAAGTGTGCCGATGCACTGTCCGATGACGATTGTTTTGAAGGCTCGCTTCCTGAACAAGTGCATCTTGACTACCGTATTTCCACAATTGTAAGTCGACCCCCCCATGACATTTCTGAAAAAAAAAAAAAAAACTTGGAGGTCGTTTACGTAAGCTTGGCCTTTAATAATAGAACGCGATAGCACTATCCTGCGGCCTCCGCTTATCGCCAGCCGCTGTCGGCTGCCACGCACAGGAGTGCCCGGGGGCACATTCCAAAACAAAAATATATTAGTCACTGGATTACTCATCCACACTTGCACCATCGTCCTCACTAGCGCTACCGTTGTGATCGCTGCTGCGCTTCCACAGCTCGTTGTTCTTACATTGCCGTGTAGCGGAACGCCGCACTTCACCAACAGCCACATCACGACATCGTGTGGAATGGCTGAAAATTTTGTCTCGCTGCAGCTGCCACACCTGTATCACCCGTTGTGAACGTTGAACTTGCGGCCCGGCGCGCAGTTCATATCTTCAGTGCAAAGAATGACAGCCATCTTGAATGTAGGCGTGAACGAGCGTCAGTCGCTTACCGGACCTGGAGAACGAATGACGGAGCACTACATTAAAAACTTGTGAAATGCGGCTGGCAGTAGTCAAATACGTCAGAGCCAAAGAGAAACTACGCGTTGGCTACCCGTTGGCTACAGACACTCCCCGGCGCCGCTGTGGTTTCGAGTGGGGGTGCCGCCATGGTTGGAACAGCGGCCTTTCCATCAACTATTGATGCTCCCTTGAGCGCCGAGTGCGCAGTTGAAAGTAAACAAAAAAAAACTTGGATGACTCCTATTAAGAGTAGAACGCGAATGCGCTATCGGGCTGCTGCCGCTTATCAGCAGACGCAATCTGCGGCAATGTGCAGGGAGTAGGCTGGTGCCGGTTTGCTGCTTATCGACAGCTACCATCGGCCGCCGTGCACGGGATGAGGATGCCGGTTCTGCGCGTTGACATAGCAGCTGCTCAAGGCCAGCACCAAGAGCGATGCGACGGAGCCGCACAGCAAAAATGCAGCCACAGTGTAGCATGGCTGATATCTCGTTTGTCTTGCTTTTATTTATTATTTATGGTGCGATGCTTCGGTTTCGATTTTAAGTCGACTAGACACCCCCCCCATTCAGATTTTCAAATTTTGAAAAATAGGTCGACTTACAATCGTGTAAATACGGTATATCAACATAGACGTGGGTGTGGCCATCGCTTGCTCATTAATGGACGTCGAGATTGTCGAAAATGTGCTCGGCGCCTCGGACGAAGTTCGATTTAACGAGATTATACTGTAGTTTTATGTTCTCATTTCTATTTTTAATTTTCTTTTGTCCACTAGCATGTACGATTCTTGATACGGCTGGGTTTCTCTCCGCCTAGCCTGCTGGGGTTGAGTCCTGTGGTTCCAAGATACCAACCATGACTCCTTCTCTGTTCCTACATATGATATGATACTTCTCATCCAGCCTCCTGTCCCTGATCCACGAACCCATATCTCTTCTCCTTGTTTCCCTATCTCTAACTGACCAGCAAGAAGCACGCCCGTCGTCCTCAGCTCTTGCCATATGCCAGTGACACAGCATTGGCCTAATTGAATTCTTCTTCTTCTTTGTCAGATTTCGGGGCTTACCCTGTTTGCTGGACTTTCCCTTGCTGTGCTCCTGAATGCATGGCCTTGCTGTATAAAATCACAGAATTGTATAGTAGGAGCGGTTGTGACTGAATTTCTTTGCAGGTTATGGAGGAGGCTACAACAACAGTTGGGGAAACAACCAGAGCAGTTACGGCTATGGAGGTGCTGGTGACCAATCATACAGCGGTTATGGTATGTTGACCAATTGTGTCGAGATAGTGTTTTTAGGACTGACCATTTTTTGTGCTTTGTAGTGAAGAAAGGTTGTCTCTTTAAACCAGGTGGTTGCACAGGTCTAACAGTCTGTCTTTTTTTTTTCTCATTGTTTGCGAGACCTATTTCAAAGTTCTGTCAATGTTCTTGCTGATGATTTGTGTTTACTTTGTAGTGCCCGAACATTTTATCTTTGCACCACAGCGGGGGCCTAGTGGTTTGAGCATCTGCCTCGCATGCGGGAGTTCGATCCCCAGTGCTGCCGGGTACCCACCGGTGATGCAATGGGTACAAGCTTTCCCCTGGCCTGGTGCTCGGCTTCTTTAGGTTGAAATGTTCGGGCCAAAGTCATCACCTAAGCCTGTCAATTAGTGAGCGGTTATCCTATTTATAGTGTACTGGGAACGGGATTAGGCATCTTGTGATAGGGACTGGCTAGTTCCAAAGCACTGTTGTGGCTTGTGAAGCAGCTTATGCCTAGCAACATCTAGTGGAGGGGGTGTCCAGACATGCATATGCATAGCCATAAAAAATTTTTTTAATTTGTTGCAACACTCATCACTTTGCGGATTCTCCGCAGGATGGCGCCAACTGGCAGCAGCTGCCTGCGTGTGCCCTTTTCTAGAACATAAGGGAAACTAGATATTTAGATGCAGAAATGGGAGAAGGGAGTACAGATGGCAAAGAGCTGCGAGCTGCGCTTAGACCCACGAGGAGCCCCCGTTTGGCCACCCCTTACTTAGTGAGTGGTGTACTGCCATCATGCTGGTGGGTGGCACATCGCTGCAGGAAGAGCATCACTGTTGTCAGATACAACTCAAGAACGAAGCGGCTTTTCCCCGTCAAAGGACCCTCTTCCAGCCAATGGCGTCCGCAGATTCTCGTGAGCCTGCTCGTTCAAGAAGCCCAGGTGGTCGAAATTTCCGGAGCCCTTCACTATGGCGCCCCTCATAGCCCAAGTCACTTTGGGATGTTAAACCCTCATTAACGGAACCAGTAATGAGCCTGCTAGTGCAACAGTGCAGGGAGTGGATAATGAAAGGTGCTAGTCGCCTCTTTCCGTCGTTGGGGGTAGTCCCATCCCTGCATCGTCACGCTAGCAGGCTCATGAGAATCTGATGCCATTGGCTGGAAGGTCCTTTGACATGGAAAGCCATTTCGTTCTCGAGTTGTATCAGACTATAGCGTCAGTGCAATTTATTCTTTTTTTTCATCTTACAGATAATCTTATCTATTGCCTTTTTTTTTATACATATCGAACTATTTCGCGATCCCCTTCGAGTTTGATATATTCAGGTACAACTGTACTGCACTACAATACAGTGATATTCCAGGGTGCTGCGTTGCCCCAGCTACTGTGTTTTTGTGAGCCAGTTCTGCTCTAGCTACCAGAAAAACCTATACAATATAAATTCTCTGTTACATTGCTATTGCGGCAGCATTCCCACATGACACGTCATGAATGTCAGCTTGGAATAGTAGCTTACCCTGTAACTCAACTTCTGTGATAGGCAGGATAATAATTTTACCCTTATTGCATAGCTTGTTGTCAAGACAAGTGGACGGCATACATTCTAGCAAGTTCCCTGCGGCAAAATTTCGGTAAAGCTCTCAACAAAAAGTTACATAATATATTGCATCAAGTCCACAAGGACTTGTTGTACATTAAATTAAATTCCATATTTGGAATCAGCACAAAAAAATACATGTTCTCTGAAGATTTCATAATTGTGACTTTATTAATAAATTTTTTTTTTTCTAAGACCAGCTTCCCCCCTTAATGCAGTTCTCGCTGCCTTTTTGTTTTCTTACTTGGGTGCACTTCATGAGTTCTGTTGTATTTGTAGGTTCGTATGGACAGCAGCAGCCATCAAGCTATGGACCCATGCGCTCTGGCTATGGTGATGGGTACTCGGCCACCTCCACAGCTGGTAATTGGCTCATTGCACTTAATTTTTTGCATTTGTTGACTTGGTTTTGGCACCTGGCATCAGCGACATTGTTATTGCATCCTGTTTCTGTGCACAGTTGAACCCATAAATGCTATGAGATATTTTGAATTTCCGATCAACACCCTATAAATGCTGAGAAGGTTGGCTGCCTCGACAGATCAACTTTTTATAATTTGTTCCACTTAAATGGCAATTATGGCCCATAAAGCAAAACTAAATTCTATTCTTGAGTAAAAAAAGATAGAACAAGACACTGTGCTTCTCTGTTCGTGAGAGCACAAACATATTGTATAATGGCTAGGTGCAAGTCACGTTGAACACTTGTGCTGAAATACCTTTGCCTTCCAGAGTGGATTTGGAGGTTGTACTGATACCTAAATGAAGAGGAATGCTGGTCAATGGCTAATTACTGGCGACACAAAAGATGACACGATAAAAGTACTGTGGGGCTCGCTTCCCCCTTGGCACCAGAAATGAGCACTGCTATGCATTGCAGTGCAATTCACTTGAAATGATATTGATAAAACCGGAAAATTCGATCGTTATAACAGTTTATAGTAATATCTGGACCGGCAAAAAAAAAAGGCAAAACAAAGCGAAAAGAAGACGGCCATGTATTCCCACATGCATGTAGCCACCGCTACCAGCGCTCCTGTCAAGGGTGCACAGCATCGTGGCGCTCTGCCATGGTCTGCGCTGCAGGCAGTGCAAAACTGAGCAATGCGCTAATAAAAGCTAACGTTTTAAATCAAACGTCGCCGACCAATTTTTTGGACTCGAAGGGACCAAAAAATTATCCGAATAATCGAACAGCCCGAAAAATCCGTGAGGTACAAAAAAAATCACTTTATTGTGATGAAATTGGCTTAAAAAAGTCACTGATTTTACCGTGCGGAAAATTCATCTTGCTGGCGACGATTTGCACCTGTATTTGCGCCAAAGTTGTGCTTTCACTATACACTCTAGACAGCAAGGTCACAGCGTTTAGCTGAGTACTTCCCACGCCTCTTTGACAGACCCGGTGGCACCGGCGGGGCCATGTTGTCCACAACCCGAGTGTGCATCGCACCGCTCGTCAAACACACAAAGACAAGGCACTTTTCGTTCAAAGCGGTGGAACCTCCGGACGCAATCACGTAACGCCGAACGGGTGTAACTTCGTGAAGACGGGAGTGCCACTCGGTCGAATGGTCGGAGAAACCCAAGTGATGAGACGGCAAATGGCAAACTTTACCTGCCACGGTGGCTCAGTGATTAGGGCGCTCGGCTACTGATCCGGAGTACCCGGGCTCGAACCCGATTGCGGCGGCAGCGTTTCGACGGAGGCGAAGCGCAAAGGCGCCCGTGTGCTGTGAGACATGTCAATGCACGTTAAAGATCCCTAGGTGGTCGAAATTATTATGGAGCCCTCCACTACGGCACCTCTTTCTTCCTTTCTTCTTTCACTCCTTTCTTTATCCCTTCCCTTACGGCGCCGTTCAGGTGTCAGGGGAGATTACTACTCCGTTTCCTTCCCAAAAAACCTAGTTTACCAATTTTAAACGTATGAGACAAGCGATAACTGCCCGCGACAACGTTGGCAACAAAAGCAAGTTGACGGCGATGACAATCCCACTGCCACCTCGAAGTGGCAGAGATCGCAGGGCCCTCTACTGGCAAAAATGTGGTACCGAAAGTATGTCAAGCTAATCCAACTGCAGAGTAAATCCACCTCAATCCAAGATGGCACCTTTTGCGCCGGCGAAAAGTCGATAAGATAGCAGATTTTAGCCCGCAGGCGACTGAAATTAGTCCGAAAAATCGAATTTTCGGACCTTTAAAGCCCGAAATATCTGTCGCGAATATGTATGCACTTCTATGGGGTGAATGACGGTGTCTCATTGAAGTCCGAAATATCCTACAAGTCCGAATTACCCGTCGGCTGCTGTAAAAATTCTCAGTGACAAAAGTGGGGCGTGGGTTCAGATGTATCTCGTTGTGCTTAGTCGCCGCCATTTTTGACCAGTTTACGAATGCACAAATGTGGGAAATGGCGGGAGCCGAGTTTGTGTGAGAAATCGTTGTGTGGTGGAGGCCAAGCAAGCTCTTCCTCCTCCCTCCAGCAATTGCAACGGTGATAGCGCTTGATTCCCAAGGCTGTATGCAACGCCCCTCACAAATTTTGCCACACTGGTCCATTTGCGGAGTTTTGACGTGATTCCCTTCAAATTTTGGTAGTAAACGCCTTCCGCGGGCCAGAATCCTGTCGTATCTGTTACTCCGCCTATAATTTTATCATTATATATGGTTTATTTTTACCTAGGAGCAATGGGAGAGTTGATAAATCTAAAGAATTTGATCGTCATAAGCTATATATCGTATCTGGTACCATTTTAAGTGGATTAGACTGTACTGACTTTTTCTTTTGCTGGGATCACGTGGTCATGCACAATGCTGTGATGGTGGCTATCACACATATGTGTATCACACATATTAAAGTGTTCTGCTGGTTTTGTGCTTTGCAGATGTGCCAGTTTATTGTCAATGGTGTAAAGCCAGCTGTCTTGTTCAGACAAGCTAGCTGAACTCAAGAACAGCTTGTAAATAAGCTGCACCAACTAAATCAATTCAGTGTCTAGTTTCATGATGAAATGACTAAGGTGCAGTTAGATTGTTACTAATGGCACTTCTGTGTGCGATGCTGTGCAGGTGGCTACAATGGAGCCAGCACCAATGGTGTGGCAGGCGCTGTGGGCGGCCAAGCTGATGGCTCTTACCATCCCTACCGGAGGTGAATCTGAAGGCACCAGCGAGTGTACATTCCTCACGCCTCCTTTTCTTTACCTTTTTTTTTTTTTCGCTCAATAAGATCCACCCCATCACCTTGGTTTTTTATACACTCATTTGTCTACTGACTCAATTCAGCATCGTTTTCATTGTGTCATTTAGTGCTCAGTACCAGTCTGCCTGGCAAAACAGTGCTATCCACTGCCTAGCATTTTTTTTCCTCTGCCCAAAGAGCAAGCTTCTCTGACTGTACCTGGTCTTTCAAAATTAAGTGACCTTGCAAGTCTGCCAAGTTGCCTCTTCAGGCCTGGCTTTGCAAAGGAGGGTTAGTATGTTTGCCACCATGAACATGGTCCCACTGATGCTTGTCTTGCTGGGTTGTGTATCCATGTGCCCAGTGTAAAGTCAGGGTTCAAGGTGTCACTTTTCCTCTGACAGCGCTAATGGTGAATTCCAATCGGCGATACAGAGCATCGCCCTGAATTCGCGAAAAGCACAAAACCTACCGCGTTGTCAGAAAATCAAGAATGGCCGATTGAAACGTGACGCCCTTGGGGCTGCGCAGGGCATTGCAGGGCGATCCTATGCAGAGCGAGCTGCTCCTGATCCACGAGTGGAACCCAGGATTTGAACCTAAATTAACCATTGAAACGAGTTTTTGATTCATGAAGCAAGGTAACATGCAGAGGTGCTTTTGCCTTGTGGACAAGCGCAAGCTTCTACAAGTTCATAGATGTCATTGATTGACCCATATGAACAAACTAACCATGCTTGCACCTTTCATATGGCTGGTCATGTGGAATCAAAATTATAAGGTAACAAAACTGACGTTTCACTAGATGCACGGTCACTGACATCTGCTTGTCTTGTTGAAGTTTGTGTACTTTTACACTGAGCTAGTGGTGTCAGCTGGCAAAATCTTGAAGCGGGAAAACTATCCGGCTATAGAGTGCCCCTATGAAAACAGCTTCCACAGGCAAGGTAAGTTTGTGCCCCTGCTTGCATGGTGCTTTCTTAAAAGCTGAGTGTGTGAAGGAAATAATGGTTTAGCTGTTGCCTCAAGCTTTTTTTCTTTCTTTTTTCTGCCTAGCTGTAGCAGTGCCAATACTAATGCAGTTAATGGGAGACCCCGATCTTCAAGCAAATTTTGTTACGGTTTAGCTTGCACAGATGAAATTTCCTCGTGTATTTTGGCATCCTAAAAACATTTGCAGTTGATTTATCACTGTTCCTTGTAGATCTCAAGATTTTAATTACGACTAGTTACTATACCCAAGCTTTCTGCAATTTCTACATCAAAGACTCAAAAATTGGATGTCTGTGTGTCGTGCAGTTACCATAGATTGCATCCATACAATCACTGATTTTAACAGCACCAGTGTAAAAGTTATTTTCTGGTTTTTTTATTTTGTTACATCGAGAATGGAAGCTTTCATGCGCACAAAAAAAAATTCAAATCCTACCACTACATTAAAAGATACTGAGCAAGAGTACTTATACTAATGGTAAAAAAACATGGTCTCAATTTATTCCTGGGAAATTAAGGCATAAAATCAAGTTCATGTGGTATAACCTTCCAGGCTCTTAATCTACCATTGTTTTTTTTTTTATTTTACATGCCCCCTTCCCATTCTCCCCCAATTTGACCTTTCTTTAATTGCAGTGTTTTGAGGAAACATTTTCTTTTAACTTTTTTTTGAACTGTTTGAGCATATTTTATATTACTTGCAGTCAATTTTTATTACTCATCCACATCGAAACCAGAAATTCGATATTCGCATGCACTTATTGCAAACAGCTGCTTTGAAAAAAATGAGGGTAGCCACCTTTGAGAGCAGGAAGAGAGGCAGCAACTGTTGCTGCTTAAGTCTGATTGATTGTGGACTACCTTTAGGAAAAATTGGCTCTCCTAAAAAACTATAGATGCCAAATTTTTGCTCGAGTTTTTCATCTTTCAAACTGCGTTTGACATTCGTATATGTGGAGCAGCACCCTGTGGTATTGTGTGCGACTGCTAAATAATTTTTAATTTAATTTCTTCTTGACGCTGTTTCGGTTTCATAAGTCGAATGATGACTGTGACGCGTAGTTGGTGTTCAGGTCACATGAGGCATAAAAATTGGCTATATAATTGTTGGCAGGTCATTTTTTGTCATTCCAGGTCTTGGAAGAGGCTGGATTCAATGTTGTAGTGAATTAAAACTGCATATCAGCGATTATATTAGTTTTTCTAGTGGGTCACGTGACCAGAACATTCAACTTGACGTCAGTCGTCGTCCGGTCAATAAAACCGAAACAGCGTGAGAAAAGAAATTCAATTATAAATTGTTTAGCGGTTGTAGGCAAACGCCACCCGATAATCCATGTATTCTAATGTCTAGCGCATCGTTTGACAAAACTCAATAAAATTAGTTGTTTATAGTCCTTTAAAAGGGAAGAGATATCTGTTTTCATTAAGGCGTCTGCAGTTTTAGTAAATGCATCGTTTTTTTTTTTTTTTTTGCTGTGAATGGACTGTGTGTACTGTGCCATTCAGTTCCTCTGCCTCTTCAGTGATTGGGGATTTTTTAATTAAATAGTCTGGGAATATATGGAAAAGTCCGGGAACTTGAAAGAAGTAGCTTACTAGATACCTTGATGTTGAAGAAATCTAACCGAATGGCTGGTTTCAGCAGTTGCAAGCACAACTTCTGGACCTCTGCACTATATAACCAAAGGTTGGGAGTACCTCGTAGGGCTTGCTTTAGGCAGTAAGGTGAAGTTGCATTTTGAAGTCTTTGCAAGTTTCTTTTAGCGCTCGGTCATATGAATGCAGAGTAAAAATGAAAAAGGTAATTTGGAACAAACTTGTGAATGAATATGTGGTTGCTAATGAGGATCTACCCAAATATGGCCAGTAACTCTTTAAATTTGGTCTGCAATAATATGTGGCTTTGCATGAACAATTCGGAACAGTTTATGCCGCATTTACTCTCGTAATTTGCGCACTTTTCCAAAAAGAGGGTGTGCAAATTGCACGGAGATTTTGCAAACACTCCCTACACTCTACGAAGGTCATAACGCGCAATGTATATGGTATATTGTCTTGTACAAGTCGACCCGCAACTCGCACCCCTCGCTGACCAAAAGAAAAGTAGATGCATACCCACCCCCCAATCCTTCCTAGCACCCGCCAGACCCACGTTATGTAGTTCCCCCTGTGCGATTGCATGACGTCGTGTGCACAGCTCAAAGCAATAAATGCGGAACTATGCAATTCCAGAGCCAGAGGGTAGAGATAAATGGAGATGCAAGGCGATAAAACGGCGTCCCCTTCTTGTGCGGCCCAGCTGAGCGGCGGCAAACAGCAACGGTTCGGTAGTTTCAAGTTCTGGTGCGACGCACGGTTCGGCAGTTGCCGGCACAAGCGAGCCGTGTAAATGGCGCGCAGTTGACTGTTCCTTACCAGAACCAATTTACAAACGAATTTCAGATCTTTTCTGACACCACTCGATTGCCGCGCCGATCTTCCCCAAGCCTCCCTGCGCATACCCACATGCATGCTGGTGTTTGCGCAGCAGGACGCGAAAAAAATTTTTTTTTTTTAAAGAAATCCGGGTTAAAAGTTGGGGGTGCGCAAATTACACGAGTAAATATGGTTGCCCGCTTTATGACTTACCTGTTCGCCAAGATTCATCAATTGACTATCATATATTTGGAGTTTTCACTGTAGCATACAATGCATTCCCTCAAGAATGCAACAGCTCTTTGTAAATGCCTTACGTTGTTTAGCTAGAAAGAAGTGCCTGAAACATTGGGTACTCTTAGCAAAACAGTAATGGGGCAAGCACTGATAGTGTGTGCAGAGAAGCGTTATGTTTCTAAGAATGGTATCAGAAATTCTCCACACCACCTGCAGTAAACTTTCAGGGCATTCCTGTGGCAGTTTTACCCCATCTGTGCCCTCTGAAAGGTTTTCTGCATGCTAGGCCAGCCACGTTTTGCTACTACTATTGCCAGACGGGGAGGATACTTAAATGCACAAATGTACTAAATCTTGCATTTTTTGTTGTTCCCTCTCTCTGCATAATGCCACCGAGAGGACAGTAGTCTGTATAATTAGTTGATGTGATACTAGAATAGTTCGTTCTTGTTGTACTTCGGGAAATTGAAGTTCCAGAATGTTTAGCTAGCATAGAATTGGGCTTAACACGTCTTAAAGCAAGTGAACTTTGACTGCAAAAGTAATATTTAAGCCTGCATTGTTATTTGCTGTTGCATAGTAGAGTTCTTTGAAAACAATATGGAAGATACATCCTGCCTTTAAATGGCAAGCTTTGTGTGCACAGTGATGGATTTTGGTATCTTCCTTGCTGACATAAGGTTAGCTAAGTTCAACAGCCTTTCTTCAGTCCTGGCACTTAGCCTGACCCAGTGGGACAGTCTCTTCCTGCCCCAGGGGTTTCAGTTTGAGCACCTCGGCACGTCCCTCATCGAACCATGCTGTGACGTGAATGTTGTCGAGGACACAGTAGTACAGCCTGTCCGAGCAGTTGTCCTTGCGATGGACAGAACGTGGGTCAGCCTTCAGAAGGCACTCGAGCGCTCTAGCAGCAGCACTGGCATTTTCAAAGTGCTTCAAACACCAAGAGCAGGGCGGTTCAGAGGCAGGGTGGCTGTCGCGCCCGTGGAAATGCGAAAGCTCGGCACGGGCCTTTGGGGTAAAGTCCACGGCCAGATCGCTGGATTCACCGACCCAGGGCGCCCACTGAACTTCCGGTTCATTGCCTACAGGCTCTTCCTGCTGGGGGCTGTCGTATTGAGGCAAGTAGGGCTTGACGTCCAAGATGGGTGTCCCATCCACGAGGTCTATTCCAGAAAGGTGCAGTGAAGAACCTGCACAGTAAAGATGGGAGGCCGCACGTGCCGGATGAACCCCAGTTGGTGAAAAATCTCGAGATTTATTTATTTGGGACGCTAAATTTTCCACACAGCATAAAACGTGATGTCATAAACGAACGTTATAATACGTTACAAAAAGGCATGAAGTCCGGTTATGTATAAAAAGTCTAATCTTCGGGCGTAAATGTTTTTCGTTAGTCACAAGTGGAAATCGGAGTCGTTTGAGGACAGGCCTGCCTCTTGGAAAAATGCGAGCGCACACTAGAGAAGTTCCTGGGCAGATCATTTTGGTGTTTGTGGACCGACAATAAAGTGGGTTTGTAACATGCAGATAAATGGACACATATCGAAGGCTGGTTGCTGCCTATAGTGTGAATTTTTCACTGAAGTTTGGGCAACAGAGTGATCTAGCAGTACAATGGGTGGCTACAGTCTAGCCTCTTTTATGCTAGTGCTACTGCAGAGTAAGCAGCAACATTCTGTGTGCTTGTACAATTTCTGAATTGTATACTGCTGGCAAAGCTTCCAGTGTCTTGCTCAGAGTGGCCAACTTGAATCTGTCTAGGCCCTTGGCACTTATCTATAATGCAAGCCGCCATTATTTAAACTTCATGAATTTACTTTAACTGCTTGTTGTCATTGTGGCACCAATAAAATAGCATGGCACTTGATGGCATCTCCGTACTGGTCATCACGCCTTATTGCGGTATTGTATGCTTACCTTGTTTGGCTGCACATGGCCCAAAGCTATGCATTCCTCTTGCAAGCACTAGAGTAACAAAATCTGGGCAGTCTCCTGACTTCAGTAATTCCATCAGGTGCCTTCTGCTCACATGTGGATTAATCTCTTTTAATTGGGGTATCTTGGGCTTAAGCTGGCATTGCACCAGTGCCATGTTAGCTGAACAGATTGGCAGGCTGGTAATGCACAACTTGGAAATGACTTGTGCAAACTGCAACTTGCTGGTGCATATTGATGGCAGGGATGACTTGCATTGCAGGGCATAGCATGTAGTGCCTTAGTTATAGTGGGAACAAGCATAACCACACCCATTGTAGCAGAGAATGTGCTTGATGATTCACGTGATGCAAAATGCTAAAAGGACTGCTGTGTTGGAACCTTGGAAGAAGGTTAAACATTTATTTGCGGCAACTGCTCAACAAGCATATTCGGATGTTGGACACGTGACACATTAAGAAAGCAACTAAAAAAAAAGTAATTGCACAAGTAACCTCTGTACAGAGCCCAAGATCTGATCACGTTTGTATGATTTCTTTCTGGTAGTATTCAAATTTTCGTAGTGCGCTAGCTAACAGTGATCTATATCTAGAGCTGATGGTGCCAGTGGATAATACAAAAAATTGACACTGTTGGGATGTTCTGAAGCAGACTATCTGCGTAAGCAGATTGCACTTCTCCCCTTTTCTGTATCCCACTGCCTCAAAGTTTCGCCAATTTTGCTTTGCTGCAGCTGGCTTCTGTGGCTTATAATTTTTAGTTGAAATCAAAAAATGGGCTTGGGCAGGGCATGTAATGCGAAGGCAAGATAACCGATGGTCGTCAAGGGTAATTAATGGGCTGGACTACATGAGAAGGCAAGTGAAGCAGGGGGCGAATGCGATTGCGAAATTCATGGGTATGCTATTCACGGGGATAAGGTGGCCGCGGCTGGCACAGGATACGGTTAATTGGAGAGAGAGGCCTTTGTCCTGCAGTGGGCGTAGTCTGGCTGATTTTTTTTTATGCTCTTAAATTTGTTGCATTACACACATTTCGCCTTGCTTGGCGCACTGTGTTCATCATTGAGCCGATGACATGCACTCGCCGTCGTCGCTGCGCCCGCCTTCGCCGATTTTCCTCCTTGAACCTTGTCGTGGGGCGGTCATAGAGTAACATGGGTGGTTCTCCCCCCCCTGGTCCCCAAGAGTGATGCCACAAAAAAAGGCCAACATACGTAGGGATCAGTCCTCCCCCTCCCTAGAATAACCTATAGTATCAACTATTACCGGTTCTAGAACTTGGCTCGCTGCAGGCACCAGAGGTTTAGCCAGAGGCCGCCTCACAGAACACTGCCATTTTAGGCTAATGGCACTCTTACTGCTAACTAAAATGTCAGTAAAACTAACTGACATGCTTTAGTTGACAATGAAGATGCACGTGATCAGTAAAAGACCATCAGTTGGCACTGCTTCGGCCATTGCAAAGTTATAGAGGAGGGAAGTGATAGGGTGTGTAGCATGTTCGAGGCTCTACCTTGGACAGATTCCAGCCGTGCAAGGGTCAACCCCACGGGACAGGGTCGATGTGGGGAGCGGCTGGCCAAGACTCCCCAGGTCTGGCCCCCAAGGCGCGGTGGCTGCACCTTGCTCCGGTACGCGAAGGCCCCCGACGAGCCTTCCTTTCTGGCATTGCGGTCAAATACTGACAGCAGCCTACGCATGGAATGCAACATGGGACTGGATGAAGTCGGGCACAGCAACCCCTGTACAAGAGCACGAACAAGTGCGGCACAGCCAGAGGCAGAATGAAACAAGGTGTTCCTGGCTTGAAACCTCATAGTTTGGCGCGTGTGTGTGCGCGCGTGCACGGTACAACCTTGTTAATTCGGGCCTCAACAAATGTGAATTAACGAATGACCCTCAAAAACCTGCCAGAAACCACTCGCATTACAGTAAATTTATTCGGTGAAAATCTGGGCGATGGTGGTATACTACTGAGAATTAAAACTGCGCGGCAAAGACGGTTTGGTTCACTGGAATGTCTCGAAGCGACGTGCGCTGTGAGGGACGCCGTAGTGGAGTGCTCCGGAAAGTTTCGACCACCTGGGATTCTTTTAATGTGCACGGGCCTCTAGAATTCACGGCAACGATGATTTTTCGCATTTGTGCCAATGCTTTATTGAGACAATGACAATGCAGAACTGCTTTAAAATGTAAATTCCTCGGTGGCCTCGCACAGTGCGACGCGATGGCACTGGAGCCTCGTAACGGGCGGCATCGTCGCGTGTGAGGATGCTCATCGCAGCAGCTGGAAACCACACGTTAAGGCGCACGAAGAGGAGGAACGACGGGGATGGAAGCGTTGGTGCCGGAATGGCGAGATGCCTTCTGGAGAAAAAAAAAACGATGCCAGTCGTGCCTCGACGGCTCCCGTCGGGGTCCATCCGAATAAACCGATATGAGCCCAACTGTGTCCTAATAACAAGTGTCCAATGCCACAGACACACGGACATTGGATGGTGCCTGACCGGCAGTATGAATTATCCGGACAATCGAATTAATGAGGTTTTACGGTGATTGTCAACACCCAAACTGACACACAGGGGCATAGCCAGGAGGGATGTTTCGGTGTCTGAACACCCACCCCCAAATTTTTTGAGAGCTGCATCTCCTCCTTTCGCCCTTTTTTTTACCCATGCTATTTACACACTGCATCGCCATATTAAAATAAAAACGAAAATAAGAGTGTCAGTTTATTGACAAAAATGGTTCCTGTGCTGCAACGGCGACACCAACAGAGGTGGCACAAGCGTCTCCAACAAGGTCAGCAGAACCTTCAGCTCAGGCAAGATATTGTTTAACTGCAGGCTCTCACATTTTATTTTTTTTTTACTGGTGGCATATAACACCCCCTGAAAAATATTTCTGGCTACGCCACTGCTGACACACCTTTCTTTGTTGCACCATTAAGCAAAAGCCTGTACTTCCTGTCATACACATGCAACAATCAACCAAGCACTCACAATGGCAGCTGCAATATGCTCTTCTTGAGGTCTATTGCGAAGGGAAGCTGTAAAAGGATTACGAAACTGTCCTTTCCTTTATAGAAGAAAAAGCTGTTTGCACAATTGGGTCACACATGTTGAGCCACACCAATTTTCTACATAGCTGTCTTGAATAACTTTGCAAATTGGGAATGAAGAATTATATACAATGGGGACTACTACTAGTGAAAGTCTAGATCATTTTTCAGCAAAAAAAAAGACTGTCTGCTTATCATCCAGCACTGGAAGAGGACTTCACAATTACATTGGCCAACTGAATGGCATGTTCACTACACTGGGAAGACTTAGAACTAGCTACAGGGACGAAGTACTATCTCTTCTCTATTTAAATAACTCGCCATGAAGTATGATCAAGCCACTGATCTTTTACTGGCTATTCAAAGGGGCAGCTGAGAGAAGACCAATTGTGGCAGTCAGGTGCTCTCTTAAACAATATGTTGCATCACTGGTCCTTCTCTGCCCTCCTGAAAGCTATGGACACCTAACCTGAGTGAGGCATAAACTGGCATGGGACTGAGAACGTAATAGTGAAATTGAAAAAGAAAAATGCTGTTTTATGTTTGAGTCCTGCTGGTGTCTTTGTGATGCCGGCGCAGGTTCAAGAATCCCAGGCGGCCTCGGTTAGCTATGAGGAACTGCAGCTACCATACATACCATACTATTTATATTTGCATTAGCTATATTTGACAATCGCATCACACAAAACCATGAATAAAGAGAGGCGTATGTGTTTGCAAGCTGCTATCCAGCATGGTATTGACTGCAGTGTTAAAAGTTTCTACAATACCTCTGTGAAATATAGCCGTCACTCAAACTGGCTGGTGCCAGAGGCTTTGGCAAGGTTCAGAAACACACTGCATTTCTCAAAAAATATTGTGCTGAGTAGGTACACAATCCCTTTTGATCACACATGTAAGCCAATGGGAATCCCAGTGACATCATCCTGGAATATTGGAACACGAAAATAAGGAATGCATTCAGCAGAGCTTTAACCAGTGGTGGCTCCTAAGTGCACCTGCCATCGCCAAGTTTCTCTTGAGGGCACAAGTTTGCCCAATAAACACTTTGCATTGGAAGATCTCTTCTGCTTATTTACATGACTGTCACCCTGTGACAATATTTACAATGAATAGCTTGGGGCAGGGGTACTGGGGCAGCACTTTAATACTGCAATACTGCCCAAAAATATACAATGAACATTCCTTGAATTCTTGCACGGAGTACCTTCCATGGCACCAGCCATGCAGTGCTAGGGAATGTGGCTAGGTAGTTTCTTTACTGTTTTTTTTTGCATAGTAGGTGAATTTAAATATCTAATAACTGTAATATTAACATGCATGACTGATTACTGCACTGCTTGTATTTTCTTTTTAACTGCACACTACTGAAATTTAGCATGGGAGATCCTGAAGAAGTTCTGCAACTTGGGTACCTACTCTTGTATATGTGAATAAAGTTGCAACTAGACACAGCATCGTGTATATATGGTACATGCTTAAAAATCGTCCGTTGTATACTTGCCACCCAGATATGTAATACACGAGCGCACTTCACACTAAAATAGGTTTCACACTGGCATATTAGGTTGCATACTCCTCTTCAGGATGTTGCCATAGTCCGAACTGAGTGATGAAACACTGAGCACTTCACATTTCTCTGAACAGTTTAGCATGGTTGGTGCACTTTGTCATTTGTTGTACTGTGTCAAGGTAAGCATAGTTCATTTTTATCCTTCACTCTTTTCTGTGTAGTCCCATGAATGTAAACTGCTTTATATCACTGTGAACTGCTATCTTTCCTGCTCCAAAGCTGAACAAGAAATCAATTTCTGTGAACTGGAATGAACAACAGCTTACAGAGTTTACATGTGAGTGTCAAAACCAAAGTTTTAAAACAATCTTTGAGATGGCATATGTAAAAAATATTGCTTACGCGCCATTATAACGGATGCTAAGTCAAGCTACAATCACTTATGAAATTATTTTTTGCAGAAAGCAATAAAATGAACGCAAAGATCCCACCTTTCATGATACTTCATTCAGATGTTTGGACAAGTGCACGAGTAACAATGTCACTTTTCATGAGCTATAACAGCATGTGCTGGCCCTGCTTTCAATGGGATTGAAATAAGTGGTAATGGTGAGATATGGTCTTGTTGATTAAGGCAATGTTAATGTGATCATAACAGAGTTCAGCATGTGTCCATGTTGTATGTGTGCCTCCTGTATGCATTTTTTCTTTACAGTTTGAACTGTGAACCGAGTAGCTCATGAAGTATTACTGAAAGAAAAGAAGTTGTACGGCCAGATATCCTATTTTTGTTGAGTGCATGAAGCCTTCATGCATGCCTGAAAGTTTTACACGAATTCAAGATGGTCATGCCAACCATTACTGATGTGACAGCTTTGCAGGCTTAGAGAAGCTGTTTCTCAAGAAAAATTATAATGGTCTGAATACAAGCACTTCGTGTATGCTTGCAACAAAAAAAAGACATGCTGGAGATTTTTTTTTTTTCATCATCGTTAGATGCCTGCAGTAGTAACACGTGAACTCTAGGGAAGCTCCAATTCTGACTGTTTTTTTAATGCTATTCACAACACAGTGGAAACAATTTGAATGTCTGGTTTTTTTAAGATTGGCCCCATTAACACTGAGCATAATAAAAATGCTCAATCCCAATACTAGCTCCGCATAATTCAAGCAAACTTTTGGTCCCCAGAGTTCAATATATTTAGAGGTAAATGCAGTGAATTGAAAATTTCCCATAGTTACCCCAGTTCAAAAAATTGCAGTTTTCAGGTGGTTTACCAGAAAAAAAACAGTGTTGTGATTACATGACCATTCTGCCATGACGTACATAGGACGACTACATCTGCTTACATGGTTTTGTTTAACCGTCTAAGCAAAAAAAAAAATGTCACGATTTCACAGTTGCTAAGGGACCGCTGTAGTACAGTTCCCTGACCAAGGCTCCAAACCCAGCAGCTGAAATACACCCTTTCATTTAAAATCACCAAAAAGCAACAGTAATTTCAATCTAGATAACACGCACTCGCTTTACTGATCAGCTTTCCTTCGACCTACCACGAAGCTATATAATGCCAGTGAGGTAAGAAACTAACAGAGCCTTTTGTTATTTTTTACTCCAATGCTGTGCGCCACCGACTTGCTGCATAATGTATATCCAATTAAAGTGCTTACCAGACATGGGAAAACTTGTCTAGGCCCTCCAGGCTATGTTCAGGGCAAGTGAACACCTGCTTGTCCAATGTCAAAACAGCCTGGCTGTTGGGACAAATGCAGCCCTGACGTGGGGTTCCATTCTTGAAACGGAATGCAGTCTGAATATATCCTATAGGCTGGAACTCAAAACTCCTCCTGTTTGCCGATTCTGCAATCAAGGCAAACGTTTCAACAGTGGGAAAAGGCGCGACAGTCTAGGCTGCCTCTGACTCATATTTTACAGGCCTTCCAGCAGCGTTTGCACTGGAAAGTAGCTTACTGCTATCATTAAAGAAACGGATCATGCCGAACATATTGTAATGCTGAAGGAGAAGAGAGAGCCCTCAGCAAATTTTAGCATGATCGCCTTTTCGCCGCCGACAGAGATGTGCAATTATTTTTACACGCAAAAACGTAGTTTCTGGCCCTCGGCGTCGTTGAACAATATTATTTTTCACGCGAAAAAGTTTCTTACGCTCGCAGCATGGGATGACACAGCGAACTAGTCGAAATAGGCGTGAAACCCATACCATCGTCCCGTGGCTTTGCTACTTTCGTGCCGCCTCTGATGGTTCCACGTTGGCTTTCCAGAGCATGTAGGAGTTCGCTACACTGTTTGTTGAAATGCGCGCTCACTGCTCGAAGTTTTGCACTGTAACGAAGCACAAAGACAAATATGTCCTTACAAGTCGGCACACTGAGAGAAAATAAACCCGCCTGGTGGCCTAAAAAACGGACACGCCGGCTTACCGCAAATTGGAGATTTCGTTCCTGCAAACAGTTAATTGACGCTGCAGCACTTCAACAGGTGCCGAGGCTGTTGGCACGGTCATGGGATCCTTTGATCGGGCACACAAACCTTGCCACAACTAGCAAATAAAGGAGACGAAGATCAAAATCGTCGGACTACAATCCGCAGGGCACGCAGTACACGGTACTACAGCAGCTACAGCCAAAAGTCACGCTGATCATTTTCGCCGCTTTCGGTTTCGGCGGCTGTCGGGTAGCCTACAGCGAAAAAACAATGATTTCTTATTAAGCTACTTTGTAAGAGTGCGTATTTATTTTGTTTTATACAAAACAAATGTTGGTTAGAAGTATTCAATAAATATTTTTATGTTTGGAGAGTTAAAACAGTTTATTTTCTTTTTCTTCGATGATACGACACCTCTTACTAGGCGGTGGCAAGCAGTGCATCTTGACGTCATTGTCCGCCATTGCTGCTGCTAGGTTTTTCTTGTATACGTGAACGGAGTGTGTGCTATGTGTTTGTGCAGTACGCGTTGGCAAGTGAAACCTTGTTTATAAGGGAAGGACTGTGCATGCCCACTGCCTGAAAAATCCGCATCGAGCAGGGACAATGCTTCGCAAAGAAGGGCTTGTTCAAAGAAAGAACGCTTGTTCGAACCCGGACGGTCGGAGCAAAGACGTGGACGAGCCTGTAAACCGACCAGAGAGCGAGGACGATGTCGATTCAAAGGAGACTCGTCTGACTCTAATGGAAGAAGTGCTTCTATTGGGACTCAAAGAGAAAGAGGCAAGTACTCCGGCGCTTCGGAGCGCACCGCGCTTTGAAGCGGCTAGGCGAGAAGTATGCACCGTCGAAGTCTCCTTCCGGTGGCTGGTTTGCCTGTACAGCTTTCACGACGGAACTCGCACAGCGCGCTCTTTAGCCACCCTCATGTCAGGGCCGCCGGGATGATTGCGTAGCGATTGCGGGGGCTTTGCCGACCTTTTATGCTCGTACCCTAGCGCTCCGCCACCGCTCAGCGCAGCTGAGCGCTCGGAGACGCCGTGCTATCGAAAGGAATGTGGTAGGCCGTTGTTCTTGATTTCCGAAAGAGTGCGTCCCATATTCACCGCTACTCTTGCTCATATTTTAAAAATGTCGCTCTTGTTGCGTGACTGTTAACTCGCGTGACTTAACCGCACTAGTTGTACGTGTTACAGAAAGGAGACCATGTAGCGGCCCTTATAGACGTCCGTCACATTTCTCAGGAAAGAAAAATGGGCATGCCGTTTGTCCACCTGTTTTCTTCTGCCAACCAGTACGCGGGCCTCTCGGCAGAACAGCTGCACGGGCCCCAAAAGTGTCTGTTGCGCATAACGGCGCCCTCTTGTCTTGTGCGCTGCCGAGGCAATTGCAGGTGTCGGGGAGGCCGGCAGCGTGTCGAAAGCGACGCGGGTGTTCGTGACAGTCGCAGACACTGGTTTTGTGCTGGAGTACTTGAGGCGGTGTTTATATGTTCACATACTACGCTAAGCAATGAGGAATAGTGCTGCGGAGTTCGTTCACAGAGCAACAATTATTGTGGCCTTTCACACTCAGCATTTACTAATCCCAAAGTTGGCGAGCTTTTAAGATCTTAAATGACCATGGCCTGCTGTCTTGAATACAGTTACTTCTCTTGTGTACATCCGTCTTTAATGAACGCCTAGTGGCGCTTTTAATTTATTTTGCGGATGCTAATATAAAGGTTTGGTTTATGGGGTTTAACTTTCTAAAGTGACTCGAGCTATAAAGGACGCCGTAATGTAAGGCTGCGGATAATTTCGACCACCTGAGGTTCTTTAATGTGCACTGACACCGAACTGTATAAGAGGCTTCTAGAATACACTGTGTCACGTAAGTGCACGGTGAGAAACCTCAGGTGATCGAAATTATCCGGAGCCTTTCACCACGGCGTCCCTTATAGCCGGAGTCGCTTTGGAATGTTAAACCCCATAAGCCAAACCTTTATTATTAGCGTCCACAAAATAAATGTTAAGTGCCACTAAGCATTCATTAGAGGTGAAGGTACACAAAAAAAGTAATTGTATACAAGACAGAAGGCCATGGAGATTGAAGATCTTAAAGGAGTATAGACATCTAATCTTGGTGGCATGTTTTCTTGCATGTACTACGTGTGAATCACCACGTGGTATTCACCTACAACCGCTAAATTATCTAAAATTGTATTTTTTCTGTCATGCTGTTTTGGTTTAGGTTTTAACAGCCTAACGATGGTCGTGACGTCAAAAGTGCTTTTATGCCACGTGAGGCATAGAGAAACTTCGATATAGTCCCTGCTTCATCATTTTAATTCACTACAGTGCTGAAGGCAGCCTTCCTCAAAAGCCAGAATGACAACGAATGTGGAAGCAGTGATTATATTGCAGTTTTTCCAGGCCTCACATGATACAAAACCACTCTTTGACGTCACAGCCATTGTTCCGCTGTTGAAACCGAAACTGAAACAGCACGAGAAAGAAATTCGATAATAAATTATTTAGCAGTCGTAGGAGAATACCATGTGGTAATCCATATGTAATGATGCCTTATGCATCATTACAAACAAGAAAACACGCACCCAAAAGTTAGGTGTCTATACTCCTTTAACAGCTTACCAACTTTGGGATTAATCAATGCTGAGCATGAAGTAAGCATGTTCTCCTAGCCGTGAAAGTAATAATCAATTAAATTTTATGTCAAAGGACTGGACTGACTGGCACATTGAGCAGACAGCGTAGCCATCACTTGTCAGAGGCAGGAACAGCTCTGCGACAGCAAAGGACAAAGTTGCCCTTTCTGCTGAAAGATGCTTTGAGTTTGAAACCCCACATTGTGTGGAGTCATCTGACATTTGACTGTTACTTTTGGAATCAAAAATCTTTTGAGCTTATGGTACCTCTATCTTTATGGTTCCCCCAGCAACAGAGGCAAAATATCCGGTAACCTGCACCTCTCTGTAGTGCTGTTGCTGTTCTTGAGGGCATTTGAAAACCAATAGAATTCTTTCTTTGGTTTTACTTTAGCTATATTTTGTAAATCAAACTGCAGTTTTTGGTAGCTCAGGAAGCTGAAGACCATTGTGAACTCTGTGGCTACTATTTTTGAGTTATTTCTTTTGTACTACTCCCATATTTACTGTCATTGTTAGTGGTATGTTTCCTCATGGTAGTTACTTTGCTATGTTGTAGTGCAGAACATTTGAAATATGATGAGGACAGCTTGTGGCATTTTATGAATGATGGTAGAAAAAGAAACTGTCTTAATAGCCATTTTAAAAGCTCCAACTGAAGGCTGTGACTATTGTCCAGGCTCACAAAGAAAAGAAAAAATATTCTTGCACATTCATTTCTCACCTGAGATAGGTTGTGGGACATCGTCTTTAACTTCCTACTTCTTACTGGTCAGCTTGCATTACATACCAGAGAAACTCGAACCAGGAACCCATCGGATCAGAAACGTTGGGAGACAAGTGGTAGGAACAGGGACTGAACTGTGTCTTATTAAAAATGTTTTCTTTTTTTTTCTGTTTTTCCATTTCTTTGACTATTAAAGACTTGATAGGTGAGTGTGGAGTAACGACCTATGCTACCATTGGCTTCTCATCACTTCACTTCGTCTAAAACACATTCAGATCAGGGGCTTCTTTAATACAATCTTAGTTTTGTTTGAATTTCAAGACACAAAATACAGGGATAAGGAACAAAAAGCTGCTTTGGGGCAAGCTTTGCAGGGTCTCCACTTTGTTTGCAAGGCAGGTTCTTGCAACAGCACCTCAAGAACAAGTGACAGAACATGTGACAGAAGTATGAATAATTAGCAGCACGCATAATTTTTGAACGCCAGAGGCAGGTGATGTGTAAAGCAACACTATTAGTAATACAACAAATAAGAGCCACAGAACAATATTGTGAAATGCTTAAATGATGATGGTAATTACTAAACTCATCAGGATAACTTTGTTTTGAAGTTAGGGCATGGGGTTCCTGAAGGTGGTTTAGTGATAATGCAAAGGTTGCCTGAAATAATGACAACACTATTCTTCAACAAAACTGTTAAACTAGAGCCCAGCAATGTGTACTTGCCGAATTATTCGGCCTGTCACAAAGTATTAGAGTGTGTGTGCCTTGAGGGACTATGTTGCTTTGCTGTTTCGTGTGTGTTGGGGAGCTCTTATACAGTGACAATACCATGAGCTATGGGGTGTCTGTCTTCACCTGCAGGGCTACACATCTTTTTGGAACGACTGCATCTCATCTGGCCTGCGAGGCTGCATCCTGGTGGAGCTTGCACTGCGAGGTCGCATTGAGTTGGAGCGGTGTGGCGTGCGGCGCAAATCGCTGCTGCTGCGCAAGGTGCTGCTGCGCTCTGATACACCCACAGGCGATGTCCTTCTGGATGAGGCACTGCGCCACCTGAAAGAAACCAGGCCCCCAGAAACCCTGCAAGCTTGGATTGACTACCTCAGTGGTATGTATGCACACCTCTGAGGCTGTGTTCCCAGTTAACTCTTTGAGCAACACTTTCTTATGCTGCTGCATCTTACATGGTGCCTCGCTGCAGCCATGGATATTCGTGTACATCAACTTGCTTTCGCTGGCATGCGTCCACACAGGCGCAGTGCGGATTTGAATGTGTCACAGTTCAGTGGGGACTCATATAATTGCACATTTCTCAATGAGAGGAGCTGTTTGTTTGTAAAGGCAGTTCATTTGTGTTGATCCACATATTCTTTTTGCCATGCCTTGTTCCGCTTCTTCAGGCATTAGGCGCACACTTGGTGTTGTGATATATGTACTTGGAAGAGTTGTTTCAGACATGACCACAGTCTTCCTGAGTCGAGGGTGCTGCACATTATGCCGGAAAGAGGCCTGAAGGAATGGGGTATGCATTTCAAGGTCTGGCTGTAACTCGAGGTCACTTGTAGCCTTCGTGCCTTAAAGGGTCGCCCTTTCATTGCACTGAGGTTTGCCGCACTTGAAGGAATTCAGCAGTCTGGAAGTGTACACTGGGTGCAGTAGCTGTGTGCTGTGTTAAGGCATCTCGGGCAGAGCTGCCTTGTCACGTGAATTCAATTTTTTCGTATTTGTGGTCATAACTGTGGAGGCTAGAGCAAGTTGTGAAGCCATTTCAGTGACAATTAGTCCAGCATAGATATAACCCCTTCAGGCGCCAATTAAATCTGCTGAAAGGAAAAATCTTTTTTTTGCATAAATGACGATCAGTAGACTAAGCAGAAATGATGTGCTAAAAATTACGTAAAAATATTCATATTTAAGCATATTTTATTCGCGTCCACATTTGTGGACATAGCACCTTAAAACTGATACATGAACGTAAACACTATACATTTGCTTGCCTTTTCTAATGATCGTTAGACATGAATAAATGTTTAGCTGTGGGAACGTATGCTTCAGGCAATTATTCGTAGTTCATGACTTATAAAAACACACAAAAGCAGTCATTCTGTGACTACAGGCAGAGGAAAATTCGGTATTTTGAGCACTGAACATGGCTTTTAGATGTGGAGCCTTCACGTCGGCACCGTTGTGTAATTAACGGGTTCAGAAGTTGGGGCCAATGGTTGCTTCCATCATAAGTAATGCTTCAAGCCTGGCTGCATCGAAGGGGTCTCGGTGATCTGAGCACAGGTGGAAAGGGAGAGAGAGAGAGCATCTTGCGGCCTGTTTTACACATGGTTTTTGCAAAAATGAGACATCATTTTTCAAGGTCATTGTTTGCTTAATTTGTCACGAGACCTGAAACAAACTGTCCCCTCGCTCTACCAATGTGCTGATTGTTGTTTTGTAGCCTTGGAGCTGAACGGCCAGTTCTGAACTGACCATGGCTTGAGGGCACGGCTTACCCATTTTCATCCCCCCTTGTGTAGTGCTGCCAATTTGTATTTTTCTCCGTCTTGGGCTTTATACAAAATGTAATGATTCTTGCTAAAAACCGCTGCGAAATTTTCAGAACGATAGAGAGAAAATGATCTGACCGCGACTGAAATTGGTTGCTTCCTTCGAATTCATGTGTTCTACAATCTAGCACAGGTGGTCTCTGATCCCCTTTTGAATATTTGTAGGGGGCCTAAGACCCTCCTAGACCTCCCTGACTTTAAGCCTTGGTCATAGCGCGCTGTGTTTGTCGGCAGCGGCTCAGCTAAGTGGTGGTTCTTTGCGACCATCTGCAGGTATTCATTGCTCGGTCGGCCGCACTTCTTTGGAGTGCTCCTCCATCGGCTATTTTCATGAAATACGCTTCAGCTGTGGAGTTGTCCAATGTTCTCTTTGTACAAGCATAGTTTTCAACGCCCGTAAGCAGTAAGCCCATTTCGTACCGTACATCCACAAAAAAAAAAAACGGCGCATTGTGGAGAGAAAACGCCATTTTGATATTTTCGGCATTAAGGCACCATGTCCACATGTGTGGACGTGCCACTCTGAACGTCCACCGCAGCACTTTTTCTTCGTCTATGACGATGAAAATTGGTGTCCCGTTTCTACATTACCCTATCGACACGTTTCGTGCCCTAAATTGTATCATTCACGATCATTTGTGAGGATAGAATGAAAAAAAAAAAACTGTTTACTTGTCCCGCCAAAAAACAACGTGATGCACATATTTTCTTAATTTTTACAAACGTATTTCGGTGTAGCTGCGAGAGATGGGGCCACAAACTTGACAAGAAGGGTCAAAATGGCAATAGCGCGGTATTCAAAGTGGAAATTCGCCTTGTGTACGAAAATATGAGGAGGTTTCGGTCTCGTCCACATATGTGGACCCAGCGCCTGAAGGGGATAAGGAGGGAATAACAAATGTAAAGCTCTCTATATGTGTTGTTCTTCCCTTACATTTTTAGGGCGCAGCTCACTTCACTAATTCGTAGCGATTCATTTTTGGACTGCTCCGGCACATTTAGTTCTGACAAGCAGTTGTGCTGTAAAATTTTATTTATGGCTTGCATCTGACACTGCTGAGAGTGGGTGTCTGCAAATTGTGTGATAAATTATTGACTTCTAGTTCATGTTCATGAGTTACATGTAGCAGCCATTCTCAGCATCATTTGTATACCTGCAGGCTAATATTATACTTTGGCTCACCTTTTTCAGTTTATAGGTACCCATTGGAAACATAACCTTTTTTTTTTGCTAATGAGCTCATTATAATAGGCTCTTACATTAATGGTTACTCTGTTAGATTTATGGTGTGGAGAGCTCATAGAAAATTCTCATATGAGACTGCTCCACTCTTTCTCTGCTTTTAAACCAGCGGTGCTTCATAGTAAGTTGGCTTGCTTGAACTGACCAAGGAAATTTTCATGATTGCTCAGCTATGCAGGTCGCAAGCTCCTGGATGCAGCATGACGGCGACAATGTGCAGTGTATAAAAAAATAGTCACAGAAGCAGCTGCTTTTGGCAGGCAGCCCCTTTACTCTGTTCTGAGCATCCTGACCTCTCTAGCTAGCCTCCAGGAGATAGACTTGCTGAAATTACCATTTCAGCCCTTTCCCAGATGTGAGCAGCAGTGTTTTACTGACACCACTGCATCCTGGGTGCAGCTGCATTACCAGCCTGGTGGCAACTCATTAAAGTGGAGCACCTCGTGACATTCACCTCGTAGTCACATTGTCAGTGGGGCACTGAATAATGGAATGCAGCATTATGAGAACCTGCCATGAGCACCACTGTTTAGGATTTACAACCTGGCAAGTAAAGGTGGCTGCATGCATTTAAGAATGCAGGCGCCATGAATGAACAGCGGTTTTCTTGCTTGCAGGTTGCACTGTGAGGAGCAGAGGAGGGCATTGGGGTGGCTGTATGTGTTGCATGCATGTATGCATTAGTTGCTTTCTTTTTGCATGCCTCACTTGTTTTTTACTTCACGTTAAAGTTTTAAAGTTTAGTTTGAAGTTTAGGACGCATGCAGAGCTGTTAAAAACTTGACTCATATGCTCGTGGCAATGTCCACTGTAGATTTAAATCATCAGTGTCCCGCACTAGTCTTGGGTGTGGGTGCGGCGGTGCAAGTTTAGGTCAGTTGTGGTCGATGTCCTCAGCTTAAATTTAGTGACAGCCTCTACCAGAAAAAGTCCACCACTGAGTAACAAGGTGGTGGTCATACTGTGCCCATTGGTCACTAGTTCTAAAACAAAAGACCAAGTTGCAAGTATGGTGAACCCTCATTTCATTGAACTCGCATATTTTAAAATATTGGTTAGGCTAGAAGTTTTTCGTATTGCACAGGAAACTCCAGCAGGTAACTGTTTTTTGTTAGCACTTTTATTTCAAAAAGATTTTGTTATGTAATTTGAATGTCCTGAAATCTGGCGTGTGAAAACATGAACAGAAGGGCCATTAGCCACTGGTTTGCACGATCCACATGTCATGCTAGCATAATGGGCTGTCCTTTCCACACCACTTCTACTGTTGACTACAAAGCTTGGAAATATGACATGAGGCAAGGGCTGAGTTCACTTCCCACTCTAATGTTGTCTGGGCAGATTGGGGGCAAGGAGAGAGGGGCATGTGGGAAGGTGTGACAACTCGCACAACCCTGATCCTTGCAGTTTGGCAGCAGCAGTGTCCGAGCCTTGATGGAGGTGGCAACGGTTGATACTGCTGCAATTTTGTCAACGCAATTGTGGACTCAAGGCTCGCACAGCCTTAGTTGTCGGCTGTGTGTCTTGCGCTGTTACACGACTTTATGTTTATTAAAATTAAGGATTCTGTTTGCATAGCAGAGTTAGTGTTGCAAATTAAAGAAAATTTTTGCTGTTCACATTCGGTACACTGAAAATTTCAGTCCTTTGCTTGCCTTGAGATTTTTCTCTTCAGTTAACAAGGGCTTAGTGTTTAACAGATCCACAGTCATTGGTGCAATTAAAAAGATTGGCAGTGCACAGCAGGCAGGTTTACATGCACAACTACCATATTTACATGTGTAATTTGGGCACTTTATTTTTTAAAGTTAAAGCTTCAAAAAAAGTGCAAATTGCGCGGAGATTTTGTGAACACGTCCTAAAAAAAACTAAAAGGTCATAATGCGAGTAACGACCAATACACACTAAGTAATGTGGGGTGGGAGGGGGGATATGTGCCTTATATACGGAGTCGACTTTTTTGGGGGGGCCAGCGAGGAGCGAGAGTTGGGGGCTGACATATGGGAGACTATACAGGTATATAGGTTGTTTCACCAAAAACAAGTTGAAACCAATAGTACAATATTCAGAACATCAACCTGACGGCGAACATAAGGATGTTTCCTTTATGACAGAGCATCAACGGACATCTGGAGACGCATCGTGCGCCACCATCTCTGGATTACAACCGGGTCACCATCATCTTCCACGGCACTTCTCGTCCAGGAAATATCACATGACCACTCTACAGGGACCCACCGTCCTTTTCAGATGGCGCCGCAGCTTATCTTCCACTACTTGCAACTCGGGGGCTGGCACACAAAACATGGAGAAGCAACGAAGCGCGGCACTTCGTATAGGACTTGGACACTAGCATTGAAGCAATGCGCAACTGAGCTGGCGCACAAGGTTTTAATGCGTGTTATAATACTGTCCATGCCTGCAGTGCGTACAGTGAGTGTGTGCAGTGTAGTTGCTGACCTCTTGACGAGGAAATGTTGGGAAATTAGCGACAACTTCAAAAAACAACTCTTGAAAATTACCTTGTGACTAGATAGCAAGCAAGCCGCAGCAGTCTATTGTAGTCCGAGTAAATTTGTGTTATGGCAATAAAAGTTGCAAGGAAAATTATGCAGTAGTAATCGACTGCTTTTCTGTAATTGCTCAGTTACTTTCCTGGCACTGCAATTGACTGCTGTAATCAGTTACATTTCAGACGAAGTAATTGTAATCGTAATGTCACTTCTGTTCTGTAATGTATACAAGATTGCATATAATATGTTTAGGGACCAAACGCACCTGTGCAAACATACAAGTGGCCAAACCTGGGGGCACGTGACATGCAAAGCTGGACGGCAGTGGCAGTCACTCGCCGAGGTTGCGTCTCTGCAGTGCATTGGTGCAAAGGGGAGAAGCATCCGAAAAGAAATGCGCTAACATACAAGCGGGCCATTCCAGCAGGGTCCTGACATGAATAGGTGAAATGCAGCTGTTGCTTTGCAGTGCCGAAAGGCTAGGGGCTGAAGCATCTGAGAACTAGTGCGGTGTGCTTGCATATGAGCGGGCTGGCTCTGGAGGTGGCTTCCCCGCAGCGCATTAATGCGAGGAGGCCAAGCATCCAAAAACATTTTTCTTCATTGTCATTGGCAGATCATGAGAAGTTTCTTTCGTGCTGAGGGCAATGCAAATGCAAACTGAATTCTGCGAGCACTAGAAAAGGAGCTGCTGAGACCTTGCGATAAGAAATGCTGATCGACGCATCTATGAAGTGAAACTGTCACTCCAAAAGTGTACCTCATTCAAGAGGTACAGTTTAAAAAATTGGGCAGTCTCTATAGATCACATGTTGTACCGGATATGTTTTCACCACATTTATTAGAAAACCTATCAACGAGGTTTTGTGTTTTTTTTTTTTTCAGGCCCAGTTTGCATGCCTTTAGTGCATGAGCAGTTACGAGCAAATTTCGCGCATGGTCTAGGCAATCTTGATGGAGCCTGTACTGCTGGCTTTGTCGAAGATGGTGGCCCTGTCAAAGCTTGAGTGTCCCCCTCCTATATTTTATCTGCTGGTGTGCAGGTGAGACATGGAACCCCTTGAAGCTGCGCTACCAGCTGCGCAATGTCCGTGAGCGCCTGGCTAAGAACCTGGTAGAGAAGGGGGTGCTGACCACAGAAAAGCAGAATTTCCTGCTCTTTGACATGACCACACACCCACTGGTGGACCAGACATCCAAGGGAAAGCTGGTGCGTCGAGTGCAGGAGGCAGTGCTGAGCCGCTGGGTCAACGACCCACAGCGCATGGACCGGCGGCTCTTGGCACTGCTGGTGCTGGCGCATGCCTCGGATGTGCTGGAGAATGCCTTTGCACCTCTCTCGGATGACGACTACGAGCTGGCCATGCGCCGGGTGCGCGAGCTGCTTGAGCTCGACATGGAGGCCGAAGCAGCCAAACCCAACGCGAATGAGGTCCTGTGGGGCGTCTTTGCCGCCTTCGTCAAGTGATTCAGCCATGCCCCGACGACCCCCGCACCCTGGAGGAAGATGGGGGAACAAATGGGCTGGCTGACCGTCCTCCTTGGTGTGCTGCCAGCCCCCACCGAGTGCCTCTGGTCATATGCCTGTCTTTGGAGCAGGCTTGGGGGAGTCACGAGGGGCTGCAAGCTTTCACTTATGCATCTCAGTGCTGTCTCTGGAAATGAAAGAATTACGAGAAAAAAATTGACTACGCATCGTCACCACCCATGTCACTAATTAGTTCCATGTGCACACTGCTCGGGCACAAGTACATGACTGCTAGTCTTGTATCTTGCCTGCGCTGGCAATTAGTGAAACCAAAGCCATGCTACCCTTCATTTTTGTGGTTTCATTTCTGGAGGCAGCATTGTGCTGCATTAACCGAAAGCTCGCAACAAGGTCAGGTGGCCCCTGGATGGGCAATTCCTCCCCACCCAGAGTTCTTGCCCCCTCGCGCCTCTCCTAAGCCCGGACCAGCTAGGTTTTTTTTCCCCCCCAATGGGAGTGCGGCAGGCAACCTTTGTGCTAATCCAGAGCTCCAGTGGCCCGACGCTGCAAAGGAACCCCTAATATGCTCTTTGTGCCGCATGTTACCGTGACCGTGTACATAGCTGGGCCCATTTTTCATTCCTGTGGGTGTGGCTCTTGCCGTGAGCTTGGCGGCTTCTGCAGTAGCTCAATGCCAGCTGGGATCTTTTTTTTTTTTTCTTTCGCTGTATTGTTTTGGTAAAAGGTGGCTCTCCTGTCATTCTGGTTGTAAATAAAACACTGCTGTCGACCGAATGGCCTTTCTTTTTTTCTTTATGGAGGGGCTGCAAGTTTGTACCACAGGTTTGCATTGCACTTTATTGCCGAACGTCTTCGCATTCCTTGCAAGCTGCCCAAAGTGAAGGGCTTAGCTAGAAGTCCGTCACTCTTCCTTTCCGCTCCCAGTCTCCGTAACGGGTCGGCTCGGGTCCAGTAGGGCCGCCAACTTCACCAGTCTTGGGGTTAGTGTTTTCAGGAAAACGGGCGAACGGATCTTTGGCGGGGTCCTTATCATTTTTCTTCGAAGAGCTTGCAGGCGCCGAGTCGACCGGAGGCGGCTCCGCTTCCTTGTGGTTGTAACGGGCGAGCACGCTGGCCATGGGGCGATATGAAGTAGAAACACAGACGCGTAATCGCAGGCTGTTCGCGAGCATGTTGAATGCAGGCTCAATGTGCTGTGTTCGCGAACAGGACGTAGGAGAGTTCAGATTAGTCTACTGCCAGACTGGGGTACGGACAGCGGTCAAGCAGCAGGTGCCACAAGCGTGCTGCGAGCACGTAATAGCGATAGCTATGACTAAGCGTTATCAGTTAACATATTCACGTTCGGGGATTGCTCCGATGACATTTGCGCTGCATGGAGAAACGAGACGGTCCGCAAACCAAATTACACGTACGACACAAGCACGCAGATCGCAGCAGCACGCAACACGCGCGTTCCTATTTCTAGCGGTAAAAGAAGGAAGGAACAATCTAGCATAGACGGATGAATATACACAAACTTCTGACGTTCGCTGGACCGAACACTCATGTAGTACTTGTTTGTTGGCGCGCTTCAGAAACACAGCCGGCTCTATCTAACGGCGTGAAGCGGCACTGCAGTGTGGCTGCCTCCGTGATTGGTTTCTCTGTGAGGCCATAGAGCGTTTTTGAGCTGTTTCAGCTTCATTTCTCGTAATGTGTACGCTGCTAGTAGTTTTAGAGGTTACTTTTTTTTTGTTCTGCAGTCATTTCACTCTGACCAACGCTGTTCCGACTGTGTAACGCATGGTTTGCTGCTATCGCCGGTACATGCATCCTATAAAAAAAAAAGGACTCGCATCCGCCGCATCCTACATTTTCCAGCTGTTTCTGGTACCACTGCTGAGTATCGCGAGGCCTTAAGTTGTCTCACAAGAAAAAGTACATGGTTTTCTCTGCAGTAAAGTGCCGCTTGCGTGGTATCGCAGATCGCTGTAAGCTACTGCTCTCGTCTTTTTCTAGAGGTCGACTATCCCTCATTGGAGAATGAGATCTTCGAGAACCCGTTGAGCCGCACATCGTGCGATTGCCGTGACTCCCTGGCATCTGCAGTTTTCACGCTCAAGCATATAATTGTGCCTCCACTGTCAGCTCTGCTAAGCATTAACGAGTCTAAACTCGTTGTACTACCATAACTGTGTGTAGAAATGGTTTTCTTAAGCTTAACATTCACAGGAGCCATTGTTTTGTGTGTGTGTGTGTGTGTGTGTTTGTGTGGATATGGTTACGCTTATAACTGGACGTCACTCGTCAGCATATAACAATAGTAATTTATTGTGAGCGCAGTTTTACTCGCATGATTAACTCAAGCCGCTTCCGAAGGGATTTGTGTAAAAACCGTCGCACCTCTGCCCGGTCATTAAAATAGCGAACAGTTTCGTTACATGATCCGTCGCTGCTGCAGGAAACCGCTATTCGGCTCCAGCCCTGGCATTATGGCTGGCATTGGAGATGATGCGCCGAGCAACATGACGTCTAGTGAAGGGGACGGAGCAGCAAGCCAGGTAGGCCACTTAAAACTTGTAAGGGTTTTTGCTGGAAATATAGTGCCTCTTCGATCAGCGGCTCAGCATTTGCACCAGTAACTATATGCAAGTTCTGCTCATTACAATTTCCTGACGCAGCGCTTATGTGCGTAATAGAATCTGAATGCAGCGCGCATCTATCTGACACATATGTAGAACCGAGCAACATTCTCTTACTGAAGAAGGTTCTACGTTTATATCACCAAGGATTACAGTATATAACCTCTCTCATATCTCTAACAGCCAATAGGCTACTCTGTAAATGCATTTAAAGCTTGCATAATTGCTTTAATATGCATTTAAATATAGTCTGTATGCACTGATACTATATTTGAATCAAGCAATGCAAGAATGAAAATTAAAATAACCCCATGTGCTTGGAGTTAACCCAGAGTCCACCACTACGGAGTCCCTCACAGCCCATGATCAGCCTTGGGATGTAAACTCCACATACCAATATAAAAATGCTGCCTTTTAACTGTGGTGTTTCTCATGCACAGTCTAGCTGTAAGTGGCGAAAGCTTTTATAATGTGGCTATCATTTCTCAACCTCGTGTCCTCTTAGAGCAAATCATTTGGGACCTGCTGTGAACAGCATGCCGTTGAGAGCCCTGCGAATGCCTCCCCACCAATGAACCGCCGGGGCAGTGATGCATCACAGTGCTTGACAACTAATGGCATGCGCCCACGAGGTGATGACTCTGTGGCACCGATTGCTTCAAACAGTGGCCAGGTACGTTTGTTATTTCCACCTGATGTTGCACAACTTCACTTTAGCTCTGCTGCACCTATTTGTACGTAAGGATACACGTCAGATGCTGAACCAGTGGCAGACATGTACAGTATAGCCAAGCGGTAAATGACAACTAATGATTATACAAAAAGGGTCTTGCAATCTTGCCAATGTTTCTGCAAATTATTTCTCTTACTTTTATTTGAAATGAGATAGAAGAAAAAAAGAAAGACTGGCTGAAATCACTTTTGAAAGTGACGTTTTCAGTGAATAATAAACTGTTATTTTCTGAAAATTGATTTTGCTACTAGCTTAGAATTTCACACTTTCATGCACCGTGCCGCCGTGGTGCTCGGTGGTTATGGTGCTCGGCTACTGATCTAAAAGATGCAGGTTCGATCCTGGCCGCGGCGGTCGCATTTCGATGGAGGCAAAATGCTTGAGGCCCATGTACTCTGTGATGTCAGTGCACATCAAAAGAACTCCAGGTGGTCGAAATTATCTGGAGCCCTCCATTAAGCCTAAGCCACATAGCCTAAGTAGCTTTGGGACGTTAAATCCCATAAACCATAAACCAAACTTTTATGCACCACTCTAACTGTTCCTGCAGGTGCTGTTCAACTGGCAAGCTTCAAAAAGCACTGTTCAGGAGCGGCTGGCTTTCCTCTTCAACAAGGAAATCTTGAGTGATGTGCGCTTCCTCGTTGGCAGGGGTGCACAGCAGCAGCGATTGCCTGCCCACAAATTTGTACTCTCCGTGGGTAGTGCTGTCTTTGACGCCATGTTCAACGGGGCCCTGGCAACCAATGCTGAAGAAGTGGAGCTCCCCGACGTAGAACCTGCCGCTTTCTTGGCCCTACTAAAGTTCCTCTACTCTGACCAAGTGCAGATTGGTGCAGAGACTGTGATGACCACCCTCTATACTGCAAAGAAGTATGCAGTACCTGCTCTGGAGAAGGCCTGTGTTGACTTTCTGCAGCGGCAGTTGAGCAGCGACAATGCCTTCCTGCTCCTAGCACAGGCACGGCTGTTTGATGAGCCCCAGTTGGCAGCGCTGTGCCTCGACACTATTGACAAGTGCACGGCGGAAGCCCTCGCAGCAGAGGGCTTTGTGGACATCGACAGGGACACGCTGTGTGCAGTGCTCGAGCGAGATACGCTCCGTATCCGGGAGGTCAAGCTGTTTGCCGCAGCACTGCGGTGGGCAGAGGCGGAGTGTGTGCGTACAGGACGCCCTGTGAATGCAGAGAACAAGCGAGCTGCTCTTGGGCGGGCCCTGTTCTTAGTGCGCTTCCCACTTATGAGCATCGAGGAGTTTGCACTGGGACCAGCACAGAGTGGCCTGTTGACAGACAGAGAGCTGGTCTCTCTTTTCCTGCACCTTACGGTAAATCCAAAGCCGCCTGTTGCATTTCCGGAGAGTCCTCGTTGCTGCATCTTGGGCAAGGAGCAGGTGGTGGCACGCTTTCAGCAGACCGAGAGCCGATGGGGCTACTCGGGGACGTCTGACCGGATACGGTGAGGCTTGCACCATTTGGCTAGTGTTGACGAGCATGGAGCGAATGAAATCTTCCACAATGAGCTGTGCTGTATTGTCCTGAAGACCTCAGTTAATTACAAATGTGTATAGAAGCTTAACACAAGTTGCATATTGTGTTGCATTCCTAGTGGTCTTTCCTAGCTTAATCCAAATCCAGCATGCGAGGGATGCTTTCCCACTGTGCTGTTAAAAAAAGGAAGGCTACATTGATTTTAGTGTTGATTGTAACCATTTCCTCAGGTTCGCAGTGGACAGAAAGATCTTTGTACTCGGCTATGGACTGTATGGATCTATTCATGGCCCATCGGATTACGACGTCAACATTCAGCTGGTTCAGACGGGCACTGGCCAAGTGCTGGGCTCTCACGACACGAGCTTCAACAGTGATGGATCACCAGCCAGGTTTCGTGTGCTCTTCAAGAGCCCAGTGGAAGTGGCCCCAAATGTCAACTACACAGCTTGTGCCACACTCAAGGTCAGTTCTGCGATGCATCTTGTTTCAGTGCTTAGTGCAAGCTTTTATTTGGTGTGCTGGGCATTAGTGGCTTGAGGTACAGCTGAGGCCTGTTGTATGCATGCCTCCTCATTTTGTCATTTTGCAAAGCTTGGCTGAAATTTGATACTGCATTTTGTTTTGGGATCAGGGCTGCTATGCAAACAGGTATAAGGATAACAACTGTTCTAGCTAAGCTGTAGAGCAACATAATTGTGACAATGCGTGATTTTTTTCTTTGTTCTCTCTAGAGGTGTTCTCTATACGAAAACTAGGTTACCTTCGCTCTTTGCACAACTGCATGAGACATAAGCATAGGCCAAGTGATTTAAGCACCCTTTTTGACTGCGTGCGCAGGGACCAGACTCGCATTATGGGACAAAGGGCCTGCGCAAGATAACACTTGACTGCCCACGTGGAAGCAAAGTCACTTTCCAGTTTACGTATGCTGCTGGAAACAACAATGGCACTTCAGTTGAAGACGGCCAGATTCCAGAGATCATCTTCTTCACGTAATCTGCTGGGCTCAAATGGAAGTGCAGTGCTAGTGAATATAGACAGACAGCAACACAGTGCTGTGTTGCACCTGTTCCAAAGACTGCGAGACAAGGGTTGTGTGGCGGTTACTTAGCCACGTGCACGAGGACGTGCTTTTCTGGAAGAAGTGTGCCGTAGTGGCTGAGGAGTGGGAATCTCTCACTTTACTTGTGTGCAAAACTCCGCAGCACTACCATCACGGGTCTTTTGAGCTCTTCCCACATAGTGGCATTTTCTCCCTTTCGTAAATGTCATGTAAAGCAGTGCATTTATAGCGCAGGCATTATGTCACATTGGGTACAGTGACAAGTTCTATAACTCATGTGAAGATAGATTTCAATGACATTGCTGTGCCTGTGCTAGAACCGTTATGCCCGATGTAGTGATCATTACATTATTGCTCATAGAGCTCACATGTATGCCCCTGCGATCTTTCGGAGGTACGATGTGTATGTTAAGGAAATTTGGAGACAAACTGCACTGATTAAGCCAAGCACCTGATCAATTGCACTGCATTGTGCAAAGTGTGATGTACGTTTTAATAATAATAATAATTGGCTTTGTGGGGAAAGGAAATGGCGCAGTATCTGTCTCATATCTTTGGACACCTGAAAGCGCCGTAAGGGAAGGGACAAGGGAGGGTGTGAAAGAAGAAAGGAAGAAGGTGCCGTAGTGGAGGGCTCCGGAATAATTTCGACCACCTGGGGATCTTTAACGTGCACTGACATCGCACAGCACACGGGCGCCTTAGCGTTTTTCCTCCATAAAAACGCAGCCGCCGCGGTCGGGTTCGAACCCGGGAACTCCGGATCAGTAGTCTAGCGCCCTAACCACTGAGCCACCGCGGCGGGGCGTACGTTTTAAGTGCATCTGGCCTATTTTGTCATGATGTAAGTTAGAACAGCCACTATAAGACACACAGTAGGACGTTCAAGGCATCTTTGCTGTGTGTTGGCCTGTCACAAGCTATAGTAAATTGCATTTCGCACACCTAACAGCACTACCCATGAATATTGTGTTCAGCATGGCACACAGGTTTTTGTTTATTTTGCATTACCTTTCAAACATACAAACATATGGTTGTGCAGGAAAGCTTTTACGTATGCATTTCAGTAATGGCTGTTGTTTACTTCAGTATGGCTAGGCTCAGCTCATCTAGTCTCCCTTAGCTGCTGCCATGTTTCCCATTTTGTATGAATCGTATTAGCAAAGCTGCCCGGTCAAGTTTATCTGCCACACTGCGTAATGCCATCAAGCCTCTTACAACACATGATGGTGGGCAGCATGTGCGCCTTTATTAGGAAACGAATTACGCAGTATGGATCCTAGGTGACAAATGTACATTCTCATCTCGTATCAAGTGAATAGATTCAATAAGTAATTATCCGTAATGTAAAACTTATGTGCAGTTCTATTTCTGTCAAGAATCTAGAGGAGGACAACACCTGTAGAAAACAGCCGTAACTTGCATTTGAGATGCCAGGGCGTCGAATGAACGAGATTTATCTGCCAAACTGAGTATGTAACTATGTGAAATTTTAATACACAGAGAGGTACCGCAGAGGCATCTGAGAACTTGTGAAACTAAATTTCCACTCAAATGATTGCTTATTGTGTAACAGTGTACATGAAAAGAAAAAATCCGACTCTTTGCTGTATCCTGCAAATGAGAGTGATAATGGTAGATGACATGTCGTATGATTTTGTATGTGTGTAAGTCTTTAGCTTATGCTGAGGAAGGTAATGTACTAGCACCCTGTGAGATGTGTCAAGCCCGGGAAGCTATTTCTGTACTGTATGGCTCAAAGGCCTTCTGGCATTCCTGTCAGCTTAAGTAAGTACGCCAAGCCTTTTTAATTTAGGTGAGAAAAGAGCGCCAACCAAAAATGAGAAAACACAATGTTTCGGAAATTACTCTGTTCCTTCATCAGGTGTGACTTTGGGCGAGTTGCCCTTTTAAGCCCTCATGTAGTCAGTTGCCAGGTCACTGAATGTAAACCATGGAAGAGGGGGGAAGGGTTCCGAGGGAGTGGTTAACATTCCCCCGTGTCTGCTGAGCGTGCCATGACTCAAGAGCTGCACCCTTGCAGAAGGCTCTTACTTGAGTTATGGCACATTCAGCATACGTGGGGGAATGTTAACTGCTCCCTCGGAACCATCCCCCCTCTTACACCCATGATTATGCATTAGCGGCCGACTGTACGAGAGCTTAAAAAGGCAAGGTGCAGCCTGCCCCCAGTCACACCTGATGAAGGAATCGAGAAGGTTCTGAAATGAAACGCTTTTTCTAATTTTCGGCTGGCGTTCTTTTCTCACTAAAATTAAATTCCGTTCCCAACCAGACAGTCCTTTGTCGAAAGTTTTTTTTTAATACACCAAGCCTGTACTGTGGACAAGTCGCAAGCCTGGATAACTTGGGATTAACTGGATTTGCTAGCCTACTGCCATGTCAAGATACCATGCAGCCTGACATCCCCAAATAGTTTCTTTGGCATGACGATATGAACAAATGAGTGCACAACGCTACTTACAAGCTGCAGCCTTCAGCCCTTTGTCTTCAGGTGGCTTGCACTTTCAAGCGACCATGGCTGCCTTGCAGTGACGAGTCTGCGGTACTGATGACAGCTACACTGCAGCTCTGCCAAATGATCGCACTGGCGGCAGATGGGTGCATTGTAATAGTGATGATATTGCTGGCCTCCAAAGTACCATGTGATGGTAGGGCAAGCAGTGACATCATGTGGCAGCACCGCATTTTGCTAATGACAGACTCTAGAATGCCATAAATGCCAAAAACCTCCATAACATAGTACTGCTGTAATATGTAAGCCAAATGTGATGGGAATAATGTTCAGATTATGCTCGCACAGCTTGCCATGAAACGACCTTCTCGAACAATTTCCTTGCATGACTCACCCCATTCAGTACCATTCAGTGCGAACTACTAATATGTTTTACATTCTGTACAAGGACATCATCAGAAACTTTTGTCTGTGAAAAAATACAGGTGGGGTGGCTGGTGAAAGGGAAGCATATCATGAATTGTGGTGAAGATGTTTCAAGAAATGTACGCTTCGATACTGCTATTAAAAGAGTACCTATGCCGTATCCTTTAGTGCAATTCTCGTCACTACAGCGTCCAACAGGCTGCCCACGGACAGTTCTTTTTCAGTCACTTTGAACAGTTTTGCAAGTGCCTGGGAGTCAGTGAACTGTGGAATGCTGTCCAGGGGTAGTTGACGGCCTTTGATGTGTTCTTTGAGAGTGTTGAGGTGCCTGTCTTCCGGATCGTCCAGGCGCACGACTATGAGCGTCTTGTCCGAATCCTGTGCACCCATCTGACGCAGCGAATCACCAATGCTGCTGGTGGGGCCTAGGATGTACAGAATCTCGGAAAGTAAGCTTCGAGTCTTCATGCGCCCGCTGGAGTGATTTGTCAATACCTTGGCGATTGCACATTGCACTTGGAAGACGTCGGCAACGAGGGAGGACCTGATGAGACACACTTGCAGGCCACCGCTCAACACCATCTGACGAAGCTCGCTGCAGTTGGTCACGTCGCCAAATAACAGGATGGACGCTGCACGCTTTCCTTCCCGGTTGTGCACGACATACTCCATCGAGCAGCAGGCTGCAAAAGTTTACTGCAGTTATTGCTCATGCAAGAACGATGGAACCATAATGAGCAACTCAGACACGACAATCTTCCAGTGCTTTGTCACTACAATGATAGCTGAGCGACACTACTTGGATATCGCTGCATTCCATTACCTACAAAAACATTTGTCTGTCATGTTCCAACTGGTTAGGCAAGGCACGCATATATGTTCATCTCTTTAAGAACTGATTTTAATATTGGGAGCCACTGGCTTTGTGCACACGCGGGCATGTTATTATTAAAAGTGTTAAGAGTTTTAGGGACCAACAACTCTGTCTCTGGACAAGTAACTTGTGAAAAGTACCATGCAAAAGAATCAATGTTACTTCAGCATTCCTGGTAGAAAATAAAACAGCCAATATGGGACCTACAGCATGCAATTCGTGGTTGCAGCTCACTTCATGGAGCAGTGCGATTGTTGCAGTGCTGAAAAGTTGGGACATTCAGCAGTGAATTGAAAGAGTTGGTGTTTCTTCCAGCACCTTCACGTTTTGAGTTGTGCATTGGACTACATTCACTTGCCATGAAGCACGAACTGCGGTTATGTCACCACTGGCATACTTCAAGTATGTACAGTGTTTGCCAAAGTAACCAAGCAACAGGGTTTGTTTCTTAGCCGTATAGTGGAGTACCTGTGAATCTCTAAGTTAAGGAGAACCTTTGTCTTAACCTCTCAAGACCTTTCTTTAGGGGTGCCATAAGGGCTCCACTATACAGAAACCCCGTTGCTTGGTTACCTTTGGCAAAGACTATGTATTTTGATGGAAAATTGTGAAGGCAGACGATTTCGGTTGCTGCACACGGGCCGTAAATGTCATACAAAGTACAAAGAGGCTGTAGACTTCCTTTAATTCATCCTTTCTTTGATTAGAACCTAATTGCGAATAGTGAGAGGCACTGATGTTCATTTCTCAGATAGCAAGTTTATTATTTTGAGCCAAAAAGTGTCAAATATTTTATCAATTGAACAGAAGGGAGCATCTGATAGGTAGAACACTTTAGCTACATTTGTGCTTGAGGTGACAACGGAAAGCTTAAAATAATGGACACACAGTCTGCGCATGCTGAGCACAGACTGTGTGAAGCATCATACTGCCATGCCATCCGGAAGGCCAAACATAAATTTTTATCACAGGACCTTCAATCGCTCATAAAAAATAACCCCGCAAAATTTTGGAAAACAATTTCCCCGTCACGCACGTCGGACACCATTTCATTGCTTGATGAAAACAAATGTCCAATACCCCAAGAGAACTGTCCAGTCACGTTTAATGACTACTTCACATCAGTATTCACTACCGAAGACTATTCCAACCTACCTCAACCCCAAGAACTCAATTACCCATTCATGACTACAATAGATATAACAGCAGAAGGCGTAGCGTCTCTAATTAACAGTCTTAAGGTATCAACTTCCTCAGGGGTAGACGGAATAAATACAAAAATTCTCAAACACACCATAAATCCCTCTAGTATCATTCTGTGTCATATTTTCAGGCAATCTTTAGCAACCGGCGAAATTCCTTATGACTGGAAGATTGGCAAAATAATCCCTGTTTACAAATCTGGCGACAAAAACACAGTTAGTAACTACCGCCCCATATCACTAACGAGTATTCCATGTAAGTTACTTGAACACATCGTTGCATCTAACGTCGCGCGCCATCTTGAGAACAATGATTTCTTTTTCCCACGCCAGCACGGATTCAGAAAAGGGTTTTCCTGTGATACACAACTAATTGAACTTACCAGTGATTTATTCAAGAACATGGATGAAAACTACCAGACTGACTGCATATTCATTGACTTTTCCAGAGCGTTTGACCGTGTTGCCCATTGTCGCCTTATAGCTAAAATATCGTCGCTTAATTTAGACTCGCTAACTGTCTCCTGGATCCGGAACTTCATATCTTTCCGTAAGCAGTTCACGGTAACAAACAACTTTTCATCACCCCTTAGTGACGTCACTTCTGGCGTCCCTCGGGGAAGTGTTCTCGGTCCCTTATTATTTTCAATTTTCATAAATGACCTGCCATCGCATCTTACATCATCGGTCCGACTGTTCGCCGATGACTGCATAATTTATCGCCAAATCCGCTCAACCACTGACCATGCAATTCTTCAGCAGGACCTTGAATGTGTAACTAACTGGTGCACATCATGGCAAATGACACTTAATACTGACAAATGTAAAATCATGACAGTTAGCCGGAAGCATTCAAACTCGCTATTCACTTATTCCCTTAACAGTGTCACACTATCCCGCACGTCTTCCTATAAATACCTTGGCGTTTATCTGACTTCAAATCTTTCTTCGGCGGAACATATTCAATGCATAACTGCTAAAGCATCGCGCACGCTTGGCTACCTGATAAGAAATCTTCATAGCGCACCTGTTTCTACCCGCAAGCTAGCATACTTAACATTTGTCCGTCCCCAACTCGAATATGCATCAGCCATCTGGTCACCACATCAAGCTTATTTAATTCATTCACTCGAAGCAATTCAGAACCGTGCAGCGCGTTTTATTTCTCACGACTACAACCGTCATTCCAGCGTAACAAGCATCAAGTTATCTTTATCGCTAATAAGTTTACAGACACGTAGGGATATCGCACTTCTTTGCTTACTACAGAAACTAATATACAGTCGTCACGCGTCCACACTGCCCCTTACACGTCCAATGCGCACTTCACGTCGCCTACATAATAATCTTAGCTTCCAACGTCTATTCGGCCGAACACTCGCGTTTAATTCTTCTGCTTTGCCACGTGCTATCAAGTGTTGGAATGGCCTTCCGGATTGCATTGCTACCATACGTGACCCATTAATCTTCAAGAACGAATTGACCACCTTCATGCATCCATGATATTGTACATAAATTGTTTTCGTATGTGTTGTCAAATCCATGCAGTGCCACTATTTGTTTGCTGTTTTTCCTCTGTGTCAGTATATTACGGTTTTTTTTTTTTTCATGTACGGTGTAATCATTGTTTGCAGTCCAATGTATTTAATATTGTTTATTTTTTGTTCTTTCCACTTTGTACCATCTTTTGTCTGCTAAATATTGTAACCCCTCCCCTCACACAATGTTCCAAGTGTGGAACCTGTGAGGTATTTGTATAAATAAATAAATAAATAAATAAATAAATAAATAAGTTATTTCAAGCGAGTGCACTCCAAACTTGACAGTGGTCAGATGCGCTGACATGTGTTCAAAAATATCAACTGCCCTTGTGTGCAGTTTGTGGAAATGAGCCATAAGCAACCGATCAACAACTTGAAACTGGAATGATGTTGCTCTGTGTGGTATGGGAGGAAAGCTGTAAAACGCTAATTATTTCACCATATATGAATATGCTGAAATAATGCCCAAAACTCCAAGCCACCAGCTCGGCCAACTAAACACTTAAACAAGATTGTTTCACCGGGTCCCGTCGTTTGCGTAGATCTTTTGACTTTTCCATCGAGTAGCATGCAAATTTAAGCCATGTACTCTGAAGCGTAATGAAGCCTGTTGGTCCTAGATGTCTGTCACTGGAAGATTCTTCCAACACCTCTATGAAACCCACAGCGTGCGTTAGGCGGTCGATCCCAACTGCTTGATGTAAAGTTAAATGTAACAGAAACGCTGCCACAACAGTAGTAGCAACTTCAGGACACAAATATAGTACTTCTTGATGATTTTGCTACGCACGTTACAGAGCAACTGTGGGGCACGAGTAGCAAGAGCACCGTCTGTAACCGTGCTCAGGTCGTGTTCAACACGCACACGATTGCAAGCGATACCTGTTCCTTTTCACTCCTACTCATCTTAATTGATAAGCCGGTTGAGATTCACTTGGATTAGACATTCCCTGTTTGGAGCTGCACCAAACCCTGGCCAATCCCCCACCGTGGGTATGTGCCATCATCTTTTCAGGCAACAACAACCTGTATCGAGAATTGCCACGTTTCACCTTGAGCAACTTTCAACGTTGCTTCCAATGTTAATTCATTTGAAAGGCGCAAGAAAAAAAACTTTCACCGTGGCCGTCTTCGCCGTCTGATGCTCGGATTCGTCACCGTGGTTTTAAACATTTTTTTTTCTTTTTTGCAAACCGCGAAGCCAACGTCTATTGAAACGCAGGCTGTTTATTTGTATTCTAATGTAGTGCCCTGTATATGTATTGTTTGATAACGTGCAAAATTCCCCGACATCTGCCGTGTCAGTGAAAAGGTTTGCTTACGTTCCTTTCTGTCTGAAACGAGGAATCGGCGCCTTCGTCTGCTCCGCCAATGGATCCAGTTCTAGACGACCGCTGAGAAGCCACAGCCTCACCGCACCGATACAAACTCATTGAAGACATAAGGTTCTTTTTGAAACATAATATTATATGGCCACAAACAATTGAGAGAAACTTAAAATCAAGCAGAATAGACAGTTTTGTAATACACGGTGTAATATAATTTTTAACAGTGGCCTCGAAACATCGGCAACAAACTGTAAGTATAAATCCAAAGGGGTTTTAAGCCAAAGAGAACTGTGTGCCGCTATGAGGGGTTGAGGTAGTTGAGATCAACGATTTGTTGAGAGCTCTTGAGAGGAGAAGTTTCGTTTGGAAAGTAGACCACGGCCTATGTTCTCGGTAGGTGTTGTAGTGTTATATATATATATCGTCAGATGGGTTATTTTATAGCACTTAGCTCCCTTAGCCTTTTTTGCAGTTTTATGATGTTCATATTGAGACGTAGAAAAATAGGAAATGAAGAGGTCGGTTTGAGGAGCATGCCTTTGGAATAGAAACCAAAAGTGCTCGAAGCACATTTAGAGCTTTGTCTGTTGCTCTGCACGGGAGCAGAAGTGGGGATGACTGTGGAATCGAGGATGGTATGTAATGATGCACTGTATGCCCAGGTGGTGCTGGAGCCGTTCACTCCAGCATCTCTGATAAACCATGCACAGCTTTGGGAGCCCACTTACCACTACCACTATGCATTATGTGCAACGAAAAGTTTTTGGTTCTGCAATGTTTCGGCTGTTGCTCATTGTGCATCTTAGTTTCGCATCAATGAATGTGCTGACAACTTTCAAAGCCGTAACATGTTCGGTCGAAACATTTGTCGCTTTTGTTTTTTGTCTTTTCCGTGAGCACAGAGCAGAAATGCGTGACATTGCACCCATTTCTTTACACGTAATGGGTTGTAGATTCTGCCAGTTTCCAGGTTCTTTGTTTTCACTGGCTTGTGCTCGAGAATTAAAAACTGGAAAGAGCAACTGCAACACGTTATGCATTCGAAAAAAAAAAAAATCCGCATTATTTCAGAATACTGTTTATCCCAGATGGGATTATTACAGAAGTAGGCACACATGCAGCAATAAAACGAGTTCATTGAAAACCATACGACAAGCAAAACCAATAACTATACCACCCATATATACTATAAAAGACAGCAAACTTCAGAAACATGCCTGTAATGCAAGGGCTAAGTTGCTGTCCATACTGCTTGCTCTGAATACTTGGTAGATTGTTCTGTGCTGGACTGAGCAATAATGGCTGGGTTTACAAATTTTCATTCTCACAAAACTCTTAGGTAAAAATGAGAAGCGAAAGATACTGTTGCAAAAAAATTCTTCTAGTGTCAAGTTATGCTTATGCTGTGTCAGTCTGGAACATATGTACTTGACAAAGCAGGAAGATTCAGCCTGAGTGTATTGTGTAAAAGTGAATATATAAATGCTTCACCTTCATTGTGTTCTCCAGGGTAGGAAGGCAAGCTCAAGAAAGGTTGATGTGGTGAATCCATGCATTTGTGGTGATAGTAGACAAACTGAACCACTTTCCTTTTTACTGTTTTAAGTGTGGGAATGTGATTTAATGCATGTGGGAGCCATACTATACTTTGGCATATTCAAGGATTGGTTTGATAAGGCTGATGTAAGCAAGCTATCTCGTTTGGCTGGTTGAACGGGATAGGGGTCATGTGAGAAAGTGCAATTTTTTAAAGTACCAACCTTCACAAGTCGGGTTGTCAAAAGACATCGCTTTGTGTATGTCGGGAGCTGTGCAACTGATGCTATTCTGACCATGTGCGTTACCACGTCTGCAATTTCATCATGAACAGCATATTAGAGCAAAGTGTGATTGTGAAGTTCTTTGTGAAACTGTTCATCACCCAAATAAACATCATCTCACTTCTGCACCGACCCTACTGCCAGATTCAGCTCCTGCATACTTCACCTTCCCAGAGATAAAAGTCCACCTCAGAGGTTGTCATTTTGACACCACTACGAAGATCCAGTGCAAATTGCAGAAGGTGCTTGACACACTTAGTAAAGGACACGTTCCAGCAGTGACAGGAATGACGAGTGTGCTGTATTGCTGTGCATGGGGATTATTTTCAAGGTGGTAGTATGTAAACATAGATAAATGAAACGCTTGTAAACAAAGCTTGTCTCAAAAATTTTTGATGCCACCTCATAAAGTTTTGTCAGAGTCTGTCACCATTTGCCAATCTGCACACCACTGCACTGCCTTTTGCTTCATCATCATGGTTTCTTGGAGCATGATAAAATACAGTTATCTGCAAAAAGGTGAATGGTGACATCAACGCGTACCATATTTATTATATCATCTATGTACTATAAGGATAGCAATGGAGCCAAAACAGAATGCTGTGGAATACCAGACAGAACAGAGCAGGAGTAGTATTAGACGCATAATCACTGCATTGTAGATATTTGTAGTGATTTGACAGGAAATTGGCAATCCAACAAGTAAGCAGGCCGCTGCCAAGTAGATGGTTAAATTTCTGAGGCGCTTAACATGGGAAACGCGATAAAACACATCAATAATAGTTATGTCTATCTGTAATTGATCATTCATGTTTTGGGTTAGATTATGATATCTTCTACAAGCTAGGGGACAGTTGATAGGTCATTTTGGAAGATGTGCTGATTTGGATCGAGTAGATTGTTTGATTCTACAAGTTCTGTTATGTGTTTCAAAATAATATGTTCAAGTATTTTGTAGCGTGTGCTATTGTGCTCAGTATGACTTGCAACATATCCGATGTGAACCAACTAGGATTTATGTTTTCTAGTGAATCAGTGCTCCTTCATACCAAGCGTCCAACTTGCACAAACGTTCAGCATACTTCGTTCTTTGCATCGAAGGCTAACTGCATCAATTTTCAGCACCGCTGAGCTTTGAGAACTGAGCTCCTACCACATATTTTGAGTTACAGCTTATGTTAAGCACAGTAGTATTTTAGAGAGCTGGCCTTGTAGTTAGAAGGGAAAGCTGAATCACCTGGTTTCAGTATCTAAACAATTTTTGCGACCTTTCACTCGGCTGGAAGGTGGCCTTTGTGCATCAATTTTGAGTAAATTGTGTGAAGAAACTTGCTTACTGGTTCTGAATACCTTTTTATAAAGTCGTTTAGGATTCGATGTGGACCACTGCTTTTGATATGTACCAAATTCAGCTTGGGATATTGTTGGAACACCTAGAACACTGTTAATTGTTGCTAGGTAGACAGAGGGCCAGAGAACCATTGTCAGTGGTGAAAACATACTGGAAATGCCTATTAAAAGAGTTGGCTTTTTCTTCACCCCCCTGAAAGTCAACAGGGCTAGGTTATTGGTTTTGGTGCTGAAATAACATTAAAATTTTGAGGCAAATTCCTGACAAAGCTGTGGAATGAAAATTTGATAAAATTATTTTGGCAGTACGTATTTTACTTTTTAATGACCTGGTTATCAGTGTTATTTCAGTCAGCTTTTCTACGTGGACGTGACTTCCTTATTTTCTCAAGTCTATTAATTTAACGCTTTATGTGGCTTGTGTCTCAACATATCCTACGAATGTGTTTTCTAGCGATCCTCTCAGCTCGAGGAACGAAGTTTTCTATACGGTGCATCACAGGAGATTTGAATTCGCTCCACGCAGCAGAAGTCAGAAATATTGTCGTATTTGTAAGCAACATCATTATTGTCATCTGATTTGATAAATGTGGTCACTAGTTATGTAGGTTCGACTCTTCGTAAAGCACTGGGAAATTGCCAAGAGCAGAAGGTCATCTTGTAACCATATAAGCCTTCCCGAATTTCAGCGCGTGCAGTACTTTCAGGTGTATGGTCACTGATGATTATAATTCAGCATATAAGATCTAAGAGCGAGCTGCAACAGCTTACAACCCTGGTAAAACCCTGGCTGGGAAATCGACAGTTTGCGTCAGGTTAAATGTAAAAATCTGAGATAGGCAACAGAATTTTTCTGGAGGTTGATGGTGGGTGAAGCGGGTGGGAGGTGGCGCTTCTGGAGGGTGGAGGTGAGTTGAGGGTAGGTGGGAAGGTGGCTAGTGGGTGATTATTCCGGACGGCAGCTGTTTTTTTCAATGCGTCTTTGAATTTGATTGTGCGTTGCTGTTTGTAGCGATAGCTACATTGCGCTAGAATTTCGAGCCTTCAACGTCGCCACCCCGTGGCCACCGTGGCGGCGCCGTGGCTGGTCACTTGGTTGGCCATGTGGGGCGGAGCAGCTGCTGGTGGTGCGGTGTGCCAGCGAAATCGAGTGGGGGGAGTGGAGAGGGGGAGAGAGTGAATCTACATCCAGGGACGAAGATAAAGCAGGAACGCCCAGCGAAACAAAGCGGCGTAAGACTGACTTTGCAATTCGACTGAGTGAGTTCCACTCGGTCAGGTGCAGCTATCGCGTCACTCCAGGTTTAACCAGAGCTAAACCACAGCCGTTTCTTTTTCCGCTTCTGCGTTGGCTTCTAGTGGATGGAAGCCTAGTGGAGGGTGGAGATAGGTGGGCTGGTGGTGGGTGGAACTTCTGGAGAGTGGAGAATTCTTGAAACCAGCATTTTTGTCAAGTTTCACTAGTACTGCTATTGCAGTATAGGGAGGTCTGATATATCACATGCCATGTTGCTCTGCCATTATTATTTTGGTACCACAGGTTGTGCAATATAGCAATTTTTGAATGAGATTTGGCTAGCATGATGTTGTCTTATTTTTTTCTCTTGTTATATTCTGATATAGTGTGTGCCTATTCTGAATTTTTCTTATTCCTTGTACCCACAGCACAATGACAAATAACTTGAGGCAGAAACTGGCCCTGCAGGTTCGGGTTCAGAAGAATCAGAACCACCACAGATGCATCGTTTTAAACTGCCCAAGTATTGGAGAGCGAAGACAAATTCGTTACTTTCGACTACCTGCAGATGAGCAAAGGTATGTCCAATTTTTCTTTGTGGCCACAAGCAGCAAACAATTTTTAGTTTTTCAACTTTAATTTTTTTTGGTTCAGTGAGATAATTCTTTGTACATGATGGGTCTGAGATTCTACTTTTTGTGCTTGCATGCTTGTGTGGTTTGGTAAGGAGACGAGTGTTTTTGCCATTCCTCATAGCCTTCGCGTAGTCTTTTTCCACTTTTATTTTTTAACACTTTCCCATAGTACGAAGTATGTTCATGTCCAATTTCCGGACCTTTTTGAGTTGATTAATGGTTTGCCACTGTAGGTTCCCAGATAATTGGTTTAGGTTCCCAGATAATTGGTTGGATTTTGTTGCGACATTGTATAATATGGTCTTAGAAGTCTTTTTTTCTGCGTGTGGGAAAATGCCCTTGCTTCTTGCATGCAGTGCTGGCAGATAAATGCGGTGCCTGGTTATACCTTCCTAGGCCTTCCTTCAGTTTGAAAAATATTTTCACTCATCCTTTTTCTAGCATATAATCTGCCACAGAGCCAAAGTAGCAGGACCAGAAATTCTCCAGTGACACTTGCAAATGATTGCATGTGCCGATTGTAAGGATGCATTGATGCTGGTGCTAACAAACATCTACTGTACTAGATTCAGCTACAGATTAGAAAGTTTTCTGCCCAGATTTTTGTTCAGCCTCTGGTCTGGCAGCGCTAGGACCATAGGTACCATGAGAGCCAGGTCAGCCGGCTGCTTGTTTGTAGTTATGACCAAGTTTCACTTTTAATCTTCGGTCTGACGGAGCACTGTCTATTTCGTTGGTCAGAAGTGGCATTGGTGAGTAGTAAAGGCTATTATAATTAACTACACGCATGAACACCTGTGGAAGCAGAGAGTAGGATAGCCTGTACCATTGTCCATCTGTTAGATGCTATGGCTTTACCATGTTTTATCTTCTGTGTCGTTTCACTATATTTTTAATCAGAATAAAATAATCAGTGTACCTGTCTGATGAGAACAATGTGATTCCTCTGCACTTTCCACAGTCTCACTGTCTGCTTGCAACATGGTTTTAAAGTAAAACAAGGCTATCATGACATTGATGCCGCAACCTTTTCAACTTACATGCAGGCGTAACCAGTGGTTAGCAAACTGTGACCGTCTGGATCTCAGGAGCCACTCTGCCATGAGCCTCCACAATAAATTGCTGTGCCAACTTCACTTCCGCGACTCACAGTTCATGAATGTGCACACCTACAACCGTCTCATCTGGAATGCTGTGCCAACATTGTTTGGCAAAGATACACGAAAGGTGGAAGAGTTCGAAGAACACAAGGCAGGTGGTAAGTCTTGACCTATAAATTACAAGTGCTGCAAGCAGTAAATGATGGCTCTTAAGTTTACTTCCAGAGTAGCAGTTACAGAAAGGTAGTGGATAAAGCAGATTTTGGTTCAATGACAACCATATGTAGCTAGAGTCAATCACAGAACGGCACCTGCTTCTGCATACTGTACTTCCCATGTACTGATGCTTTATGTGAGGTCAGTACAATAACAAAACCAAGAACTATCATGAATTAACACATGAAACACATAACATCTGATCATTTAGCATGAAATGCCAAAAAGTGCTGCTTATTTTTTCCCCATGCTCCTGATGAGCATCAATCTCATTTTAGCAGAAAAGAAAGCCTTGTTTGGTAGTAGTATATAGTATGCATAAACATATTCAGGTCAAGATTATTGCTTTTGACACAAATTTCGATTCTTTTTTTTTGTGAATAGCAGTAACATTCTTTTAGCGGGGATGCAAGGCAGAAAATGAGATTTTGATTTAAAAAGAAAACATTTCTAAATTTTCTTTACACAGAGTTCATAAACTAAGAAACTTATCTTATAAGTCTGACCATGATCTGCGCAATAAAACTGTTGAAATTAGGTTTATTCCCGTGACAGAAGTGCGTGAGGACATTGACAGTGCTCAAAAACGTCGTTTTCAACTAATGAAAACATGCGAAAAAGCTATATCACAGTTTCTCTTTGTCCTTTCTGAGCTGCTCAGGGCTTCTGTCAAGGCTGTAGCAGCAACAATTTAAAAATGCGAGCTAAAGTAATACAAGCCTAGTTTTGCTAGTTATAATTGGCAGGCAAAATGAAACTAAGGCTGTGGTTAGCAGAAATGCATGTCATGATGTTTGCAGTCTGACTTCTATCCTTCATTCTTCATAAGACCTTGGTTCTACTGCTGTCCATGGTGCTTATCTTTGGTGTTTGGTTTATTTCTGTGAGTTTCCAAGCATGAACAAATTTGCTTCACATTTCAAATGCAAAAACAAATGAGACAAAAGCAACAAGCAGTTGCCACTGCGCTGCATTGCATTGAAGAAGGTTCTACCTTTGCAGCAAGGGCTTTTAATTGAGAGAAAAAATGCAAAATAAAAGTAAAGTTGTTGAAATCTTTGAACTCATTTCTCTCACTTTGAAGTTTTGAGCCAAACTGCATGCTAAGGAAAACTATCGCTTTCATTGCCAAAATTTTCTTTGAATGTGCTTTCTGGGGCTAAATTTTTTGACGAACAAGATGATGTACTTATCATGCCAAATTGTTAGGTTTTTGTGACAAAGAAATGTCAAAATCATGCTGAGAGGGGTGGTGTGCTTGTAAAACAAATACCAAACCTTGAAGGGGCACTGCAACGGTTTTCACTGAAGGTAAGAAATGCTGAAATACTGATAGATATTGAATCGCCTATCATACTCCTTCAAAAATTTTCGACCTAGCTTGTGTAGCACCAGATATATCTGCAATTCAAAATGGTCCTTCACATTTTCTCTCTCAACTCATACACTGGACTGAGCGGGAAAAAAATAAAAGGTTACAGACCAGGATCGCACTTCAGCCACAAAAGCATCATCAAACCAGTCTGGCTTGGCTGCTTACTTTTTTTTTTGGCCGCTCTCTTCTCCGCCACAGCTAAACAATAGAGGAGAGAATAGAAGGGATACTCGCCGCAGTCTCCTGCCGGCCTTGCACCCAGCATTTTTTGCTGCTTCGTCGACTAACATTGTTGTGGTGTTTGGCGAGCGAATGACGACCCTATACTGCTGACTTCATGCGTGCCTTATAATCTTGAAAGGTGGAAGTCACATGAGAGACTGGCACCAGACATCGCTGCAAGGCACATGAATGGGAATTTTTAAAAATCTTCTTGTAAAATATCGGTTTCCTTTTGAGGATTTGTGCACAGCGTGAACATTCAACAGCACGCATTTTATAGCAGCTGTCTAAACCATTTCACAGGCTTATGAGGAAGTAATGGTTTGTATGTTTTTCATTCAAAAGCTAGATATGGGCTGTGAGGTAAGCTAAGCTGGAAGGCTGCAGAACAACTTTGACTAGATAGAGACTTTAATCCGCATTTGCGGTCTTGGCGTATGGCATTTTTGCTTTTGGACCCTGTTAAAACATAGTCACTATAGCCAGGAATTGAGCTTCCACACTATCTCTCGGCAGCAAGACATTATCGTCACAGAACCGCTGTGATTAGTTGATAATAAATGTGTGTTGCTAGATCCTCTGTTTCATTATGCAACATTGTAAAACGAAGTTGAGAAATGTGATGCTGCACAATTTAAAAGTGGCCATATGAAGCAACAATCACAATACAACATGGAATTTAAAACCTGTAAAATGCTGGGATAGAGCCTTCAGTGAAGGCCCACTCAGAGAACAAATGAATGGTGGAGCCATGGTAACAAGCCATTGGGCAAGGTACGTTTTTTGTCAAAAGCATACTGGCCGAGAAATCTGCTTCTGGGCCATGCTCTGTGCTTTGTTATGGATCACCAGCATTCCAAATCTCTTGAAAGCGAGAGGAACTCTTGTCCTCACCCCTCCTAAAGTTGGGAATTTCATGGATGCTACAAAAGCCCCAGTGCACGGAATAGAAGCAAACCTCTTTGGCTCATTATTTTTGACAAAGGCTGTACTAACATTGTCACGACACTTGGCAACCCACAATGTCACAAAATACCATTAATAATGTCAAAAGATGTTAATTCATATTTGTCATGGTGGGAATTAGTTTTCTTATGTTACAGCTTTTGCACTAGCACATTCTCTCCTATCTTTGTAGAAGTGTAGCACTCTGGGCTTTGTATATGCATGTTGGGGCTGTTGCACTAGTGCTTCATTCTAGGTATCCCTTGCTTCGCTTTTGTGGCAATAGTCACATTTCAAGCTTTCACGATGGCATCCATGGTCTAGAAGCCTTGCCATTTTTCCCACGGTAGCATTGGAGAACATATCTTGACTTATTTCATACTCTGTCGAAAGAGGGGTGTGATTCACCAATTGTCGAAAAGGTTCCCAGGCTTCGGCCTCCATGACTAACATGGACATGCGTATGTACGCCGACGAGGTGATTGCTACATCTCATTGCATTTGAAATTAGAGATATTGGAGAGGAATTCTGCTTTTGTTGTCGAGGTCGCGCAAACTGATTGATGCAGCCATCTTGCTGATAGATGCCTGCACTTCTGCTACGGCTATGGGTTCACTGGTCTCGGAACTTTTGCAACAGGCAGTACATTAGGTTTTCTTTTTTTATTATTAAGCAAGAATGTTGTGACAAAAGTGAGACTCCTGTGCACATAATAGTTAGTTGAGCAAGTAGCATGGGTATGACATATTTGGCTACTACCAATCCCACTTTTCACTGTTCTGGTGCTGTTCATGATCAGCATCACTCTGTGCCCTCTTCTGATGGCTGTGCTGTTAGAAAAAGTAGGTGTTCTACTTGTGTTTTGATTTTGGATAGCCTTCGATGCTTTTTCATTCTTCCAATTACAGGTGTGGGTCATTCTCACATTGAACTTGCTTGCCCTCGGACACTATTCGTGTCGGATATATAAGCGATCAGTGTCGCTTTTTCCAGCTGCATGTGCACTGCATTTCAAATGTTCTCAAGCTGCCTTGTGAGTGGCTGGAACAGTTACTGAGAGATGTGTTGGGACTTGTGTGTGTCTGCTGCTGGTGTTCTGAACACAATGGGAATAGCAGCCCTCCTTTGTGTCTGAAACCTGCCATGCTCAGTGTAGTTAAGCTGTAAGCGGTGCTTTAGTGCATCTTCCCTCCACCTTATATCACTGAAATCTAAACATTTCGACAGAATTGGCTGTCTGGTCGGGTTTGATAACTTACAAGTACTAGCACTCAGAATATACAACGAAATTAAACGTGATCAACCAGGCTTTTTCGCAACATATGAACGTGCTCACTGTGGCTACGAGTTGAGAAATGTATTGTTTACTTCAAACCTGATCAGAACATCCTACGGGAAGCAGTCGGTTGACTTTCAAATCCCTGCACTTTTAAACATGTTTCAGGAAATTGTTCAAATAGTCTGTAACTCCAACTCAGTAAATAGTTTTAAGAGACAAGTTAAAACTTTTTTACTAGATAAAGCATAACTGCGCTGTTTTGATGTATGCTGTTTTAATTCGTTTGATTTTTTCTTAAGTGTTTTTTTTTATGTACGGTATTCCATTGTATCTTGAGTATTGCCTTTGCATTGTATTCTACCTGCTTAGTGATTGATGTTTCTAATAGTGGCGTCTTGTACCGAATCTTTCTGATTGTTTTGTAACTGCACAGTTTTGCTGCCTCCTTATTCTTTCTTGTTGTTGGCGCGACCAGCCACTCGTCTGTCCTGATGCAATATTCCGGAGACGAGGCCTCGTCAGGCGTGCATTAAACGCCTTTTGCCTCGTCTACCTTGGCAGTGCTTTATACCAATGTGTGTTATTCGGTCTTGTATTGTAACCAGTTCTGTCAAAATAAAAAGAATGAAAAAAAGAAAAGTAAACTGTGAGATATCTCCACCAAAACTTTTCTTATTTTTAATTTTTAATGTAACAAATATTTTTAAGTTGAAAAAGCTTTGGTTGGAGATGTCTCGCAGTTTACTGTAGACTTATAGAACTTGTGTTGCATGTTTCTTTCATCTTGGTCAATACATTCCCCTGTTAATATGACATATTGTCGCACGGTGTGTGTGCAGTAAGAACGGACCATGCGTACACTACGCAGTCACCAGTGCCATCACCAACGTCCACCCCAGTGCCAATGCCGGCGCTGCCACCGGCACAATCATCATCAGTGGAGCAGCCTTCAACGCAGTTACCGCCACCAGCGTCATCAGCAGCAGACCCACTGCGCCACTACATGCTTCTCTGTGCTGAGCTTAAGCGTGAGGTGGCTGAAAAAAACAAGAAGCTGCAGGCACTGGAGAAGTGCAGTGACAGTATCATGGACAATGTGACTCGCCTGGTGAAAACATTGCCACGAGAGAAACAGCAGCAGCTGGCCAGCTCTCTTGCTTCTCTTGTGCACCTGCGGAGCTATGGACGTAAGCAGTACTTCTTTCAAATGGCATTTCGCTTACCCTTAGCATTAACAGAAGTGGTGCAATATATGGAAGCAATCATACGGACCAAGCTGTTCCTGCACTATCCAGTCAGGTTGAGAGGAAACGCTGAGCATTGTGTGGGCATGTGTCCTCAAATGCTATTAGCCCTTCCAAAGATCCTACCTAAATTAAGCATGTCTAAATTTTGCAGGAATGAGCAATTTCAAGCTCTTTTTATTTGCGACAGCTCTGGCTTCTGCATACCCTGGCTATGCTGATGTATAGTGCCATTTCATACAAGCAACTTCTTCACATGTTCATGTCATGGTCATGAAAATGAGGTGTTTCCTGAGGCTTGTCATTCAGAGTGCGATACGCATGGCATGCTCCGGCAGTGTTGGACTTGTTTGATGGCTTTGAGATTGTTTCAGATCATGCTCTGCAGCAGCGTTATGTGGAGATGGAGTGAAAGAGTGCAAATGAATACTGAATTAGCACAACCAGTATCTGGGATTCCCCCGTTTTTTTTTTTTTTTGCCCGCAGAAAATACTTCTCGGTCATTATTTTAGTTACTTTCATGAGTTTTTGTGCACCTAAAATGCCCTTCGTATGGCTAGCTGGTGTTCTAAAGTTTCCTGAAAGCTCCAGATTAGCGAAGCTATCAGTACTATGTTTGGGGTCGTGTAGTTGGGCATCACTCGTGTCAGTGACTTTGTCCAACTAATGAGACTTTCTTCAGTCGGTCCTGCCACTAAACAAGCTATAGTCCGCATGTGAGCTGCAGGCATGCCAGCATTTTCTTGTGCATATGTTTACAAGAATTGACATTTGTCTCACTAAAGGCAGGAATATATTTAGGGACACAACATGTCATAATCACATGGCATTGGCTTCTGTTGATTCATTGGGAAGGGCACACACAAAACCATTGGTATGCCATAGCTACAGTTGAACCTGGATACATTGAATTGGAAGGGGATCACGAAATAGCTGAATATATAACAAATGGCAATAGAAAAGCTTTTATGTAGCCTAGAAGCCAGAATAAACTGCACCCGTGCTTGACAAGTTCTTGCAGCGACATGCTGCTTGTCAATGTGCTGGCAGTGCACCGTTCACTAGGCATTTCTACGCTTAACCTGCTTTGCATCGAATCTGCAGCAGACGATGGTTTGGTACTAGCCACTACCTCTCATAAGATTTTTGATCCTGTTACCGGTAAACTGGTAAAATGCAATAATCTCGTTAAAACTAAGGTACAGTTCGTTGCAGCAATTTGGCAGCAAAGCATGCCAGGCAAGGGCCGCCGCAAGGGCTTAGGTTGGTTTCACAGCATGAAAAAGATGTGGCATGGAAAATCAGTAACAAGAGACTGCAGGCCACCCTCAAATACTCCTCACGTTTACCTTGTCACACGGTTTCACAGCGCCAGCACTGTCAGCAGCTGCTCAAGGCTGTGAAATCAGTCCATCTCGACGTGTGAAAAAGAGTTCGAAGAAGGTGCACTTAAGACTGCAGCGCAGTTTGGTACATCGATTGCTCCATTTAATGATCGAGAGTTCGCTATGTGCGAACAATAGTGCTATACTTATGCATGGGATTTTCAAGAGGATGTTCTGCCTGTTCGATATACATAATCGGGGTTCGATATATCCGGGCTCGACTGTAATGCAGTACCTTTGCCTGGTTTGAATGGATGTGCCAGTGGTGTAGCAGGTAGCAAGTTTGGGTCCTAACATGGCATAGGGATCGCAGTGTTCTTTATGAGATGGACAGTTTCCAGCCACTTGTCGGGCAAGGAATTATTAGTTGTCAAAGATGCCCTTATAAGATTAAGCTTCTATGTCTCTATCTGCACTCAATTCTTCAGAGCACAAATCGGAGCTGCTTTTGCTTTCTGGCTCGCCAGTCTTCAATAAATAGGAGCAGAAAATTCGCACAATGGAAGTCACTGCAGCTACATCCATAGCTGCAGCAAGAGTGCAGAGCATTTGTTTATGGAATTGTCTACTATGAACCAGAAATTAGGAAACACTTTGCAAAAAGTTCTGGTCAACTCTGCAATGCTGCAACATGGCCTATGATCAGCAGGTGGTCCCAGTTTATTTTTTGAACATGTGGTCCATGCTCCCTCTCTTCCTTTCATGTAGCTTTGCTTTGAAAGGCCTCAAGCCTGCTCGACGGCATTTTTATGCGCCTCCAGTTGCACAGCTGAGACAATGTAATCGCTCTGCAGTGCTGGTTACGAGCAATATTTGCTTGATTCTCATATGCTTTCACACCGGTTACATTGCAACAGACACATCGCAGGAGCCGCGGGTACGTGTTGAGGTGCTATTGCTCAGCCGGGAACATCCAGGCTGCACACTTCTTGGTTTGCGGACCCGTAGTTCATGGGCTAGCGGTCTCTACATGGCTCCTGGAGACTTCTTGCACTTTGGGTATGCTTGGCAAGTTCTTTTCATACTGCTTATTCCTGTGTGTCAACCCAGTTGTGTAACCAGACATCTGTAACACAGCATCCACTCTCATATTGTATGTTAAATTATGTTGCTGTGTGATAGTTTGCACTGGATCAGCTAAAATATCACATATGCTGTAAAAAAAAAAATGTTATAAAGTAAGTAATGTTAAAAAAGAAAGCGTGTCGATTTGTATAGTTGGGCCAAATGTGAATTAGGTGCACTGGCACTTTGGTTTTCACTTCGATTCCGGTGTTCGGATAGCAATAATGGGTTAATGCCCGTATATGCAGATTTGGTCTCTCTGCTTTACATTTATAGACTCTTGGGAGTCCTCATACCACTCCTGACGCAGTGGGAGTGGTACATTACATTACATTTGACTGAACAGTTTTGTGAGGTATCGGATGTGGCTCTTAATTTAGATAAATCCAAGGAGTTTTGGTTCGGTCATTGGGGTACAATGCCAAGTCATTTTGGTGGCATAAGCTGGGACTGTGGCACCCTTCAGTAGCTAGGGGTTCCTCTTCACCAAATTCGCAACAGTGGCGCCTACTGGGAATTACAGATAATCTCCATGACGCGACAAACCCAGGCCTGCATGGGTAGGGACCTTTTTCTCGGGCTCAAGTCTGCAACATTTTTTCATTTGCAAAACTTGCCTATGCATTACAGGTTCTCCACTGTGCGAGAAAGAAAATGCAGGTGATGCACAGAATATTTGCTACCTTCGTGCGGCATTCCCCATTGGGAACCCATGCGTCGCGATAACCTATTTCTTTCTCTACAGTCTGATGGAATAGGCCTTGTTCACTTATTCATGCATCAGCTTGTTTCGCATTTTTTTTTTCAAATCGGCAAACCACCCCTTTTTAGTAGCTGTGCTTATTAGGCGTCTCAGTGCTCATTTGCCTTTCCTATTCGCACCGACCAGACACACTTGTTAGGGGCCTTTATGGGGACTCCTTAAGGAAGTTGCTGACACCTTCAATTTCCTCACTGTGTGCTTTTCTTTAGACTACCTGTATAGCCTTTCCAGAAGGCAGATCACTCAGGCACTTACAGAGTATTTGTTTCCTGTACCGTTGTATCAGCAACCTTTTCTGGAGTTCCTTGACACCGGGGTTTTAAAACGTGCTAGGTGAATGTGCATTTCTTCTGGTGCAAAAACATTTTTCTTTAAACTGCGCACAGCCACGCTGTCCGTGAAGGCATGGCTTCATGCTAAGGAGATGCTTGCGCTATGAACGGTGAATTCCCGCCTGTGCAGTACAGCAGAGACATATTACAGCAAACAATTAAGAAGGACATTGACATCACACCCTACAGTATCCGTTTTTTGCCTGTGGAGAAAAACTGTGTTGTGCCATATGATCTATTTATGTTGCTGGGACTATTTAGTCTCTGAAAGAGCCACATGATGGACCGCCACGCCGAATTACCACGGTCGTCGAAATCTTTGTTTCGTGAGAAATGCGCATTGGTGCGGGGACTATATGCTGCCCTGGAAGAGCCGCCTAGCTGGCTCCCCTATCTGGATGCATGTGTGTGCCACCCAGACTTTTGATGTTTGGGAAGGTGGGGTCAGACAGGGTTATGGTGCCCTGGTGTTTTGTGGCGTAAGCATGCTTAGATTTTTCTTTTTGGCACTATTTCCATGCAATAAAGAAAAAAAAAAGATGCGGAGGTGCAGTGTTTAAGTGATGTACCACTGCCCTGCGATGGAAGTTGCTCCCACCAGTGAGGCTTGTGAGACCCAGGTTGCGCTTCCCAAGCAACCTCTCACGATCAATCATTCATTGAACTGCTACCTGCCCCAATGGGCAGTTTGCTCACAATCTGGTGGGCAGGCTGCCAGGTGTTCACTCTCTCTCTCTCTCACGCACATGCATACACACGGGGGTGGAAATTTCACAAGTGGGACCACTTGAAGTGGTTTATTAGACAAGGACCAACACCCAGTATGATATTTCAGTTGGTTCCAATTGCATTTTGACATCGGTTCCACCCTTGCCTTTAATCTATGTACATATTATTAAGGTGCAAAAGGAAAACTGATTTTTGAGGGCAGCAGGGTATTGCACAGCCTGTTGCCAACATTTTTACAGGAGAATTAAAACTGTGAGAATTGCATATGCTGCAATGGAAATCACTTAACAAACACACACAAAAGCATACATCACACACAAGAAACACATAGTCAGACACTAATAACATTAGCTCAATGTATTATGGGATGGAAATTGGGGATGAATACGTTTTTTCCCGCCTAATCGCGGCTGACACAGTCCAAAGCAGCCGCAACCCACAGATCATGCCCATACTAAAACCATGCCAAGGAGCTTGCACATTGCAGTCCGGTAAGTTTTGCACATTCTCCACTCTGCGTAATTCCATTTCAGTGAGTCCTGGGAGGCAGCTGCTGTGCGTGCTACAAAGCAAGAAACTGGTCTGAGCCTCCTTGAGCCATGTGTCTGCTCAGTGGTGGAGACACTTGAGACATCTCAGGGACATCATTGGGTCAACATCTTCATGGCAGGCAAGGTAGCTGAACTGGGAACAGAGCTGACTGCACCGAAGGAAGCTGTGTGCACTGGTAAGGGGCAAGTGTAGCACTGTTTGCTGTTCTAATTCGTGACTCAGTGGCATAATGTGAATCATTTATTTCTGTACAGTAGACTCCTGATAGGCTAAACATTTCACTAAACGCAAGCTGCCGTGTTTGTGCTCTTGGAAAAAAGCACCAGCTAGCAAGTTCTTGTGTTGCTTTTGCACTGACTAACCCAAGGTCTCCTCGATCTGGCTGCACTTTCTGCACCAGTTCAGGAATTTCGGCACTCTCGCACTCGATTTGACAGTGCAGCTAGTGCCACCTACTCTTCGGCACTCGTTTTGGCTTCGTGCTGTACGAGTTCTTCTGCACTGCTGCACTAGCCTCCTGGCGAGTTCTCTTCTCGTGCAAGTAGTGCAAGGTGCTTGGCGCGCTCCATAGCAGACGGCTTCGCGGCCATTTTACGGTGGCTATACTTGTTTTAGTGAGCGTCGCTGAGACCATGGTTGAGACGACCGCGTACCTGTGAAAGATGCGGCATCTGCGCTGGACCCTCACCAAACAGCTGAAATGACAGTGCGCGTACGTGTGTGCGTGCGCGCGTCTGTGTACGCGCATAAGCGACTGGCTGTCGTGGTGCACGTACGTACTGCTTATGGGTTCTCGTCTTTCTGTCCAGCCTCACACGTTGCTTACACCATTTCTCTTTTGTGTGCAATTATTATTAAAGACGCAGCACAATGGAGTGCTTCCATAAGAGGCAGATTGTGAGATGTTTTATAATACGTGGGCGATCGCAACGTTTGTGACTCGCTGCGACATTAGTACCTCCGCTTACGACAGCGACTGGGCTTGAGGTCGCCGTCTGCCCACACCTTCGCCTGCCAGTTAGCCTCTGACAGTCACGTCGCCGCCACCATCCGCCGAAAGTGAACGCGATTGAGTTGAGTTCAAATATAAATCAGGCAACTCTTGGCGGATAACCGCAGTCACTTTTCGATAGAACAGAAGCTGCCTGAATCACGCGTATGGACTGTAAAAGATCAACTCGAGCGGTACTCTGAATAACCTCTCGAATTCATTGTTGCCTCTTCAAAGTACCTGTTGAATCAGTGACGGTCGACCGGCCTATGCCACTTTGCACAACGCAACGGAAAGAACGGTGTCAAATTCTTCACCACTTCTGGAATTAACAAATTTTATAGCCGCTCCACGAGATGTGCCACTTGGAGAAAATACACAGCGTGCAATGCAGCTAGCACAATCTCGCGCATATGTGAAAACACGCGACAAACACCAACACGTGGCTGCAGCAGACGAAAGTTTCTTCACTTTTGCACTCGATTTGGCCGCTGCACCGACAGCACTAGTGTCGGGCTACACTGGCACTGCAAGAACTGGCACTACACTGACACGGCACTTTTGTGAACTTGTGCAGAAAGTGCAGCCAAATCAAGGAGACTTCCAGTATTCAGACTACCCCATTTTGTGTGATGAAGGAACCAAGGTTTTTAGAGCTGCCTATGTGGACTTTGAGGAGTTTAACAGTAAAATTCACGAATGCCAGAATAATAACGTAAACACTGATTGAATGATAAAGGGGATGAAATTTCCAAGGTGAAGAAAAGGCAAAGGAGTGAAAAGAACACAACAGATTGAAGAAAGACAAACGTTTCTTTGCGCTGCTTTGCCTCTTCATAATGAACCAAGTAGCCCAAATTGCCACTCTTTATCAGTTCCCGAGACGACCCCAACTTTGTAGTTGCAGCTACTAGAGGCAGTAGCTCCAACAGTGATGGTCCGGGAGGTAGCACAGAGAATAGGTGGTGCTGCTGATATTGCTCTTGTGACTGCAGTTTTCTATCAGCACAAGGGCACTGGAGCTTATGGGCAATCTGAAACAGCTTTTTTCTTTTTTTTGGAGATGCATTAATTTGCTAGCAGAAGCATTCGATGGTCATACGGTCATTTTAGCCAAAAGGAAGCTTGTGGCAGTCGAACATTGTTTTATAGTTATCGTTTCTTTGCAGACCTCATTAATTCTGTTCTTTGGTGGTAGTGGTTTTAAACACCTCTGATGTAAGCCAGACAGTTCTGCTATGCTGAGCAATGTTTTGTGCCCCCACCCAAGTGCGTTTAAAGGGACCATGAAATTTTATTTACCGAGGTTAGGAAAAGCACACGAGTGATCAATATTCCATCATGCATCGCCACACCGCAAAAATTTTTAAAGCTAGCTTTGTTACCACTGAAGATATCAGTGATTAAAAATAATGCTCCTCCTCCTCTCCGCCAACTTATGCATACTGACAGGCCGGAAAAAAAAAAAAGTCGTCTGGACTGCATCCCTCCGCACCCCATTAGCCCCATCCTGCCTGTACCACGTGGGCAAGCCAAATAGGAAGGGTCGAGAAAGATTGCTTGTTGATTTGCCTGGGCAGTGATTTCAACGTGACGCCTGACCTGTAATGTTTCCCATGGAGCTACAGTAAACAGCATCTTGCAGAGCAGATTGACTCCAGCTTATGTTTTGTGGGTTTACGGTTGTCTTCGCGATCTTTACCAGAAAGAGAAGTTTAGCAGTGGGTGATGGCCGCACAAGAACTTTGTTTATGCCATGAGTTCGAACTGCTTTGTTCTGTTTTGTTCGCACCACGGCCAAGCCGTGACTCCAGGGCCATCTTTCCGGCGGCAGAAAGAATGTGATCAGTGCCGCGCCATGTTCCCAGGAGCTTGGATCCTGCCTCCAGGGAGCCATCGCTTGCGAGGCTTGTAAACAAACTCGTGTGAAACTGCCCTTCGACCCTGGGCGGTCCTCCTGACCCTCTCCCACGGCTATGTAATGTGAGGTGTATTGTAGGGACAATGTGGGAGGACTTGGGAACTTTGGGTCTACTTATAGAAGTCACCACCAACATGTATGAGCTCTCTCTTGTCCAAACCCGCTAGATGTAGTCTTCCCGCAACTTCACATCTTCATTTCCTCAGGCATGACACCAAGCCGGAGGCATTGATGTTGCCAACTCAGTTCCGACGCCACTCACGTCAATGGGTAGGGGCAGCTAAGAACACACGGTGAGATGTCCCCTTAATCACTTGCGATCTGTTGTGAACTGCAATTTTTAAAATTTGTAAATTATTGGGCCGGCGCAGAGCATTTAGATTTGGCTCAATCACAAAAACCACCTCTACAGATCTTTTGCACCAGAATACGACCATCAAAATAATTTCAGGGTCCCTTTAAGCATAACCTGTTGTGTGTACACGGTCGTCCATACTGGGGATGAAGAGAATGCGGTACCAGTGCACCCTTCGAGGCTGTACATCAAAGTGAAGTAGTAAATGAAGCGCAGCATCACCTCGAGGTTCTTCTGCGCCTGTGCCAACTTCCTTCAATGCGTGGGTGTGTTGGATATGCAGAACCAGAAGAACGCAGCTGTGTGCTGACGCGTTCACCCATAGTGTGAGCAACCCTTATAACTTGCACCTCTTATTTGCTGCGTCCATTTACCCGCGGGAAGGAATGTTCAATGGAGAGGGAGGTAGCAATTTTATTTTTCACACCCAGTTTGGTGCTCTGGTTTTGTTTCTATTGCTCCTCTTCCTGCATGCCATGGATGTGCTGGACCATTAGGAGCGGCATTTGTTGGAGTTCTTTAATGGATGGTTGAGTGGGGCCAGCATGTGGGAGTACTGTGCAGTCAATAGTGCTTGCTCATGAACCTTGAAAACGTGACTTGTGCATCATAGCCATAGTTAGGTGGTGGTGGTGATGTGTTTTATACACTCAGGATTAGTCAGAGTCGGACTGCACTCATCATTACACTCAGACTAGGCTTTATTGCAGTGGTCCTAAGGTGGAGATCTGTGGACCCTTTCCTTTTCTTCTTCACCACTGCCATCCAGATTATGTCTACTGCAAGGCAGAAGTCTCTCCCAGTGATCCCCAATTGGCATTGTCCTGCAGCAGCCACAGTTACTTTATCCCTGCAGACACTTTCAGGTCCTCGAGGTCCAGTGGGGAACCTTGGTAACTTAACCTGATAAGATTATATGTAACTGTGCCATATTGAAGTTCATCATGAGAATTGAGTCAAACCTCTTTTTCTGCGACACTCTGAGACTTTACATCCTTGTCTGTTCGCAGTGGTTGGGAATATGATTAATATTAAATAACAAATGTATAATAAAATGAACATACTCATGCTTGCTTGAGGGAACTTCGAGCATTACTGCTTCAATTTTATACCTGTAGCATGTAGTACTGTGCAGTTTTCACAGCAATAGCTGGGCAGTGACTTTCTTAAAGATAGGTGATGTTGCCATCATAGCATGTCATAACTGAAAAACCCATGCATTCATATTATCTAGGTTGGCCTTGATAATATAGGTGCTCATGCTGTCACTTCACACTGGAGGAAGGCAGTAAGTCTGGGGAATTTTTTTTACACGCTTTTGCATTAGAAACCAGATACATTGATCCATCATTTTTGTAGACATTCCAGCACAAACAAAGTGTCAAAGCATGCACTGCAGGATAGTGTATAGGTGGCAGATTTCTCTTAAGTGAGGGCCAGCAGCTAGTGGATATGCACATAAGCAACAGCTCTTTGGCAGTTCTGATCACTGCCTTAGCACGATTCCTAGGAGCAGGGACATTCACGGAGGAAGAAAATTTGGCAGACACGCAATATATCATGTGCGCTGGAAGTTTGCAAACCAATTGGTGTTGATAAAAAACTCCGTGGTGAAGTCACCCATATGACAAAGTGCTCAGAACTGTGATTGAGAGATGCTGCTGGGTTTTGACTGCCACACAAACTGTCCAAGGAGTTGTCGATTTGGAGGAATATAATTTCTGTGAAGCAAGTGCAAGTTGCTCTTGAACCAAAGGCATGTGCTATTGTATGATTTTGTAACAAACAATAAGTGACCAGGCAAAGTATCACCTCGAAACCGAGAAAAAAAATGTGCACACTGTGCAGGCTGGCAGTGGTTTGCATGGGATGCACTACCTGGCGAAGAGCTGCTGTTCTGGAGCCTGCGTGACCTGCGTCGTCAAAACCTGCTTGACCTTTCTGCCTTACACTAGTAGAGTTCAGGATACCGATTTCCTGGCGCATGGCACAGCCTGTCTTGTCTCCGATTGCACAAAAGCAAATCAATGTAAATAGCCTGCAGGACAGGTGTGCAGTGATTTGAGTTTTGTGACCACTTTGTACTGTATTGAAAATACAATTTCAATGCTATAGCATTAAGGCACCCATTCTGCAGAAAACCTGGTGTCAGCGTTGAGAGTGAAAAAGCAGGTGGCAGGTTCACGTGACCTTGTGATGTCATCACAACCTGCCCACCGTGCCAGGTGGCAGTGAAAAAGGTGTGCAACAATTTGAGTTTTGTGGACACTTTGTACAGTACTGAAAATATAGTTTTGTTCTGGACACTACATGTTCAACTTCCTTGTGGCTAGTAGCCTCGAAAAGCCTCCTAGGTTGCCTATGAGCAAGTCAGAAACCTGTCTAAGGACTTGCGACTTTCTTGCATTCTGCAGGTTTCAAGCTTGAAGACCCTTCCAAGCTTCCATTATGACTTTCTTTCTGTGCTGTTCTTATAGGAAAATTCATGGCAGTGCACTTTTTTCTCTTAAGGGGGGGACACCCCTCTTAGAACTATTTTCCATATTTCTTGATAGATATTCATGAAACTTACCTAGTTTATGTATTTCAATATGCTTTGTTTTTCTGTGAAACAGGTCGTTCTCAAAATATTATGTAATCTTTGTTTGAAACTTGCAGGTAATTTAATTATGTAACAGTAAAGGTCAGTAATTTTAGAGCACGAGATATTCAAGGATTTTTGTGTGGAAATCATGTCATTTGCATGAAATGACATCACGTGACCTGTACACCAGAGCTCTTTGATATTACCAACTGAGAAACTTCCCAAGGGTCCATGCATTAAAAAACAGCAGTCTGAGTGAGCCGAAAATTCGTGTGTGTTTTCCAGATTGCCACAACGCCCATGGTCAAAAACGTAAACTGTGTGTAAGTTGCAAACTTCGAGAATGTGGATAAATGCACAACTGCCTGGCAACAAGATCAGTGAAACATACGCATTAACAAAAATCCATAGATATAACAGTCCGAGAGATAACTTGCGAGGTAAAAAAGCAAAAAAAAATGGTTTTCTGAAGGTAATGATGACATATGGTGACAGTTTTTATTGGCCACTTCCTTATGGCTCCACCGTCCATAACCACTTGGAAAGTGGCCCCATGGACTAGTCACTTTTTGCAGTGGAGTTTCCCAACTGGTATGATCTAACAGCTCTGCAATGGCACAGCTGTGGCAGCTGACCTACCTGTTGAGCTTGGCTGCTGAAAATGAGAGAGTATAAAAGTGCCAGAAAACACAGAAGAGCTTTGCCAATGGCTGAGGTATAT
>NC_135499.1:144531151-144577241 GCF_052857255.1 Amblyomma americanum | reverse complement strand
GCCCTGGAAATTCAGGCACACACCGTCCTGAAATCACTGTGAAATTTATCCGAAAATTACCAGACTTGTCTGTAAGAATGATAGTCAATAGACAAAAAAAATCTTAACACACTATTGGCCAGAGCGGGATTCGAGCCCGAGCCGGCATAAAGAGGGCAGCTTCCTTTCCTCATGCCTTGGAAATGTGGTGTTACAAGCCGTAGTCGAAAATTCTCTCACTTAGGCCCAAAATACCTTATTTCAGACCTTTGTTGCCTGCAGCACCTTGTAAACACCGGCAATCTAGAAAAACAGAAACGAGACAATTCTTGAGCTTGTATGTCCCGGAACCTCCGTAGAAATTCCCTTCCCGTTAAACATAGCCCCTGAAATTCCCAGACAAACAATGACTGGCCGTTCAGCATTGCTAAGCAGAGAATAGTGCGTGAAAGCACGGTGTTTTGCTGGCGGTGGCGGCGAAAAGCTTTTTTAATGCTTCAAAAGAGAGTTTAGGAGTCGGAAGACCCCGCTACATGGTCGGTATCCTTAGTGCGGGACACCGCACGACGAGGCCTTGTCTCGTGCCCCCTTTAAAAGAGCCCTTTGGGACTCCAGTGTGGAGCAATTGAGGAGGGCAGTCTCCCACGCCTCTCGGGTAGGGGTAGGGGGAAGGGGGAAGGTGGTGGACTCCACCGCCACATACCTCAAAGCGTGATTGAGGTGTCCACTGACCCAAAGCAGCCAGTTATGCGCCCTCATTAAAATCAATGGAGTCTAAATCTTGCGCTGGTTTTTAATAAAGGAAAAGCGCTCGCGCCGCAGATGGAATTGGTGAAGACGGCGCTGTGCAATGCATACCGCGAGAGTGTGCTGCAGTTTAACACGAGCTCCCTCGCAATTCGATAGTGGTACGGCAGAAATGAGCAGTAGATAGTGGTGGCTTCAAAAAGTCAAGAGAAAGAAATAGAGAGGAACAAATGGATTAATTGTCACGCTTTCAATGTTAATCGCGCACAACAGTGCTCTACCAGGAGGAGTGAGCGGTTGTAATTTCTATTCAGTGGGAGAGAGCGGTTGTTGCATTGGACACGAAAAAATTTGATATCTGCCTCGTAGTCGAAAGGTGGCGTAAGCCTAAATTTATTTATTTATTTATTTATTTATTTATTTATTTATTTATTTATTTATTTATTTATTTATTTATTTATTTATTTATTTATTTATTTATTTATTTATTTATTTATTATGGTACTACAAATCGCCAGTAGACATCGTTGTAGAGGGGAAGTCACAGAAAGGAAAAACGCCAACAGTGGTCAAATGAGCAAAGAATCATTGCAGCTAAGGCATGACAACACAACAAGAAGGAGGTTTATACAATAAAACAAACAGTAGGGAATCAAGTTTCGAGACAAGCAAAGAAATTTGTTCGACAGGAAGAAAACAAAATAAGAATAAAATGTAGAATGTATTATAAAGTCACAATCTATGACTATGCGCTCATGATTGTGCACTACCACAAAGATATCGTCTTAACGCATCCCCAAATTGCTCGTCACCTGTAGACACCACGGCCTGAGGCAGTTTATTCCAATCGGCAATGCTGCGAGGAAAGAAACGCGATTGGTATACTTTTGGTCGGCAGGCGATTTCGCCTATTTTTCTGTTATGGTCATGCCTTTGTGATATGAAACTAGGTAGATTAAAAACGGAGTGGTTGATGGTGATACGATTCCGGTCACTTTGATTTAATAGGGAACATCTGACTATGGTGCGACGGATTGCAAGCGTGTCCCAGTTGAGCATGTTTTTCAGAGTGGTAGCGCTAGTGTTAACCTGATACGAGTTCATTACAAATCGTGCTGCGCTCTATTGGATTGCTTTTAACCTACTGGTGAGGGTTACATATTCAGAGTCCCAGACCGCGGCTGCATACTCTAAGAAAGGGCGCACATTGGAAAAGCGTAATACCTCTTTGACTTCTCGCGATGCTTCCCTGAAGTTTCTTCGAATGAAATTAAGTAGGCGGCTAACTTTTAGTGTTACGTAACCTACGTGGCTATTCCAGGTTAAATTTGATGAAAATATATCTCCCAGGTATTTTGCTTTCACAGTTATTCCTTTTTTCTTGCCATCCAAAAAGTAGTCGATGCCTATAGACTCGCGTTTCCTGCTGAACCATACGTGATAACACTTAGCAATATTCAGTGCTATATGCCATCTTTTACACCACGAAACTATGTGGTCCAGGTCTGCTTGCAAGGCAACGGTGTCTTCGCGATTGTTAATATCTTTATAAATAACGCAATCATAGGCATATAGTCTAATTCAAGTTGTTACGTCTAAGCCTATATCATTAATAGATACCAAAAACAGAAGAACAGAAAAATAGAAGAACTACCTACCCCTGCGGGACGCCCGATGAGACCGGGACTGATTCTGGTCAGTTAATCACTACTGTAAGGGTGCGAGTTGTCAGGTTATCTTTAAGCTATCCAAGAACACAAGGTGGTAAGCCAAGGTAGGAAAGTTTAAAAAGAAGTGAAGAATGCGGAACTGTATGAAAAGGTTTTCAGAAATCTAACATAATGCAGCCGATCTGTGCGCCGGAATCAAATGAAGAAAAAATATCGTGGGAAAATTCCATCAGTTGCGTAACTCAAGAGTTACCGGCCCTGAAGTCTTGCTGATAACGACTGAAGAAGTTGTTCTCTGCTAAGTGATGATAAATGCTGGAAGATATTATATGCTCTAATGTCTTGCAGCATGCGCTAGTTATTTAAATGGGCCTGCAATTAGAAGCAACACTCCAAAGGCCATTCTTTTGTACCGGCACAACGTTGGCTCTTTTCCAGTCTAAAGATAGTTCTTTCGATGTTAGCGACAGTTGCAAAACGACAAGAAATTTTGCAACGGTAGGTGCGCATGATTTTGACAGAAGGCATGGAATACCATCTGGGCCATTAATAATAATAATAATAATAATAATAATAATAATAATAATAATAATAATAATAATAATAATAATAATAATAATAATAATAATAATAATAATAATAATAATAATAATAATAATAATAATAATAGGTTTTTGGGGAAAGGAAATGGCGCAGTATCCGTCTCATATATCGTTGGACACCTTAACCGCGCCGTATGGGAAGGGATAAAGGAAGGAGTGAAAGAAGAAAGGAAGAGAGAGGTGCCGTAGTGGAGGGCTCCGGAATAATTTCGACCACCCTGAGCTAGTAGCAGAACCTGATTTTAATTCAGACAATAGTTTCAATATGTTATCGTAAGATACGGCTATATCTGGCATATTCTCAAGTAATATCTGACTGGCTCTAAAGAGGGATTACAGGCGGGTGCGCAAAAAATAGAATTACAGTAATGGTTGACGCATCTCGCTTTTTACACTTCATCAGTAACGTAATCGTTTCCAACAGACAGGGAGGGGATGGGACATTCATCTTTGCCATTCGTTTTTTAACTAATTTCCACAGCTCTTTTGAGTTGCGCTTAAATTTATCGCTAAGGGTAAAATAAAAGGTATTTTTAGCTTGCTTTATTTTTAATTTAATTTTTCTCCTTAATTGTTCAACTTTTTAAAGTAATTGAGCATTCTTGTTTCTAATATACACCCGAAAGAGCCAACATCTGCTGTTTAAAAGGCTTTTAATGTCTCTGGTGAACCACGGCTTGTTTCGCTGTTTTCTGCCAGCTTCCGTGCATGCCGCCTTATGAGTGCGTGTAGCGTGTTCTTAAAGTGCTGCCATAAGCCATCAACATTTGGAAATGTACTGATAGTCAAAAATTCTTCAAAGTAGTACTCAAGACCTTGCATAATCAACTCGTAGTTGCCAAGAGCTGTGTTAAAGATACGCTTTTCTGGTTGGACTGGTAACAGTAAACCACATTTTACGCTTTATCCTCGCCATGACAGCATGATGATTACTAATGTCATAGACCGCCAATATAGATTGCACCATGCTCTTGGAGTTTGAGAAAATTGAATCGAGGGTCGAAGCTGCATCTCCATGCTCTAGTGGTGGGAAATCAACGAACTGGTATAGGCCGTTGGTGGTGATTATGTTAATAAATTCAAGCGATAATGCAGAGCGGCAGTTAATAATGGGAAAATCATCAACCCAGCGCACATAAGGCATGCTGAAATCTCCACCAAGCAGAAGTTCAAAGTCGCAGCACTGCATCGTGTTTGACAGCAATTTCGAGGGTTCATGCTGTTGTCACCTGGATCGCGATAAAACGATCCGAACGCAATATTTTCACCATTGTAAAGCATAAGTTTCCATGAGACACTTTCATACTCACCGCTGCCTATGTTAATCTGAGCGCTATAGAATGCTTTGTCAACCAAGAGGGAAACACCACTGCCATGACCATCCCGGTCTTTCTTGTATACTTCAAATAAAGATGGAAACACTTCTGCATTACAGACGCTGTCATCCAGCCAAGATTTAGTTCCGATAAAAACCTGAGCTTCCAACCAGAGAATGAACATCGCGAGTACATCGCTTTCATTTTTTATATAATGGAAACTTATTATCAAAACGTTAGGCTCTGCATGACAACCCGCTTTGGGGGACTTAGAACGGTAGCCATTCGAACGCCTCCCTCCGGCTACTAGATTTGTGTAATCATATAGTTATCTCTCCAACTTAACAACAGTGTCAGATGCAGCATCATATATGCAGAAACATTCATCAAGCAGTAGTTTATCATATCATAACTTGAAGAAAGAGCTTTTTAGCTTAGCGAATTCGAGAAGCTTTTTACGAGCTTGCCGTACTCGAAAAGAAAAATCTTGTACAGCATAATTGTAGATTTCAGTTATGCCCCACAAACAAGGATAGATCCCTGGTCTTTAAGATGGCAGAACTTCACTACTATCGGACGGGTTTTATCTTCCTGAAACCGACCAATCCTGTGTGCTCTTTCAATTTTCGATTTTTTCTAGGCTTATGCTCAAATGCTGAGAGCGCAAAGAAATGACCAAGTTCTCAGATTGAGCCCAAGTTTCAGTCTGGCTGTCAAGCAAACCAAAAAAAAGATTCTTACGACGTGACCGATTGACAGCATCGTCTGCCGCCGCCTTCAAAGAAGCGATAGTCTGTGACGATTCCGTTAAGCTATCGCTATGGAATGAATCTCAAGCAAAACTCGAATTATCGGAAGCAGGCACGGCTTGTTCTAAGCTTGCTATTCTTTCATAAAATATTTCCAGTTTTGCATCAACGCTTGCCTGCCATTGTTGCAACGCCTGGATACTCGACAGTAACTCTGACTGCCCTTGCTCGATACGCTTGACTGCCTCGAGTACAGCTGAAATTTCTCGATCATCTGTATGGGTGCCTTTCTTAGGTTCAGGGTTTACCTAAGCATCACCTGATAACAGTAGCAGCACACGCAAACAAACACTACGACAAATCAAATACAAACACCCACTCAGCACCCTTCGCGAAAAGACACTAACATCAATGGGGCACAACACCGCAAACAGCAAATGATCTGAAGATCGATAGCAACTATAATTATTCAAGTAACTAACCTGGGTGACAAACAGTCGTAAGCCCATGTTCCGCACGGTGTCGGCCCCAAATGCGGCTGTTGGTGGTGGGCGTCTAAATGTGCCTCTTGTCGTTGTAGAGGGTTGCCAGATGAAGGAAGCAGTCCGGTCGAAGATGAGCGGAAGCTGTTTCGTGGCTGTATTTGCTCCGTCATCGTCCCAGTCCCAGGGGTCGCCTGCTGGCGTGGCATCTTCTTGAAGGAATTCCTCGAACAAGATGGCTGGTCAGAAGGTCCAGGAAGTAAGGAGCACCTGGGTGACCAACAGTCGTAAGCCCATGTTCCGCACGGTGTCGGTCACAAATCGTTGGAAAGGCGTATAGTCGGATACAACTCAAGAACTCAGCGGCTTTTTCCCGTCAAAGGATCCCCTTCCAGCCAATGGCGTCGGCCGATTCTCATGACCCTGCTAGTGTGACAATGCAGGAAACGGCACCACAATGTAGAAAGGGGTCTATCCCCTACAATAGAGGGAAGGGACTATCCCCTTCCATATAACACTCCCTGCTTTGTCACACTAGCAGGGTGATGACAATCGGCCGCCGCCATTGGCTGGAAGGGGGTCCTCTGGCGGGGAAAAGCCGCTGCGTTCGTAAGTTGCGTCCGACTATAGTATATTCTATGACCTCTCAGAGATGCTGGTAACCTCACATCGGTATAGGCCATGGCCTTTGGGTGCTGAGCGTGCGCCTTTTTTTGTCTGCTCCTGTTCTTGGAACTAAGTGCACTCATGATTTCCCTGGTTGCTTTCACTGCTTGAACAGCCTACACGATCAGCCGCTTCCTTCGCCACTTTCGGAGATTTACGTGCTGCCGTTGTCTGCCACTTCTGCTTTCGTGGCGAGCAGTGTGTTCAGAGCCCATTATTGCTGCCGCGGTGGCTCAGTGGTTAGGGCGCTCGACTACTGATCCGGAGTTCCCGGGTTCGAACCCGACCGCGGCGGCTGCGTTTTTACGGAGGAAAAACGCTAAGGCGCCCGTGTGCTGTGCGATGTCAGTGCACGTTAAAGATCCCCAGGTGGTCGAAATTATTGCGGAGCCCTCCACTACGGCACCTCCTTCTTCCTTTCTTCTTTCACTCCCTCCTTTATCCCTTCCCTTACGGCGCGGTTCAGGTGTCCAACGATATATGAGACAGATACTGCGCCATTTCCTTTCCCCCCAAAAAAACCAATTATATTTCGCTGTGCAACGCGCCTTAGCGCTCGGCCGTTTTCAAACGGCCTTAGCCGTGCTTTTGATCGCTTTGGCCGCCTTCTCACCTTAGTGTGAGGTAAAAGCATAAAGCTGCCGTTGGCGGTATTGTCGACTTCTCTTCCTTTGGATTCAGGCGACTCAGCTGCATAGCCACAGCTGAATTTGGAAGTGCAGAACGAAAGGATGAAAGATGAGAAAGGCTAAGTGAGATATTGCAGCGTGTAATGCTGCCAGTTAAAGCACCAATCGCGACATCCTGCGGGTGGTGGCCGAGTGCTCTAATGCAGTGATGTTTAATTCAGGGAGTTTTACCATTCAGCGCGAAAGCAATAATCCGGAGGTTCCGAGCCTAGCAAAATCGCATCTTGTACGTGCACTTCGGGAGCATAGAAAAAAAGAGGCCGAAAGAGAAATCACTTAAGTGCCCACGACTGCAAGCCGAACCCTCGGCGGCGGGAACAGATCAGCTTCAAAGGCCGCTACACGAGATGACTAAGCTATCGGCGCAGCCGAACACACCCGTGCGTTCATATTACACCATTGTAGCAGTACCACTTTCATTACTTGCAAGACCTTTCGACGATACACAGGGAGCGCTAAGAAGACTTTATGGTACACTTATGAAAGTCTCCTCTCCGTGACTCTCGTTCCACAGGTTCCGCAGACCCTAGAACGAAATGTTGCTGTGCCCTTTTCGTATTTTAAGTAAAAATGCAGATTGTGATGATCCTAACATAAATGCTTCATTTGTAATTCCTGTCTCGTTGTAGACGCAGGCAGACATGACCACAGGCATTGTAACTAAACGTGAAAAGTATGCTGCAACCCTGATTTCTACACAAAGGCTAAAAGGGTTCCGTTTTTTCCGCACAATCAGTCTGCGCAAACAACATGCACTGATCCAATGTCATATCTTAAAGGCATACCAAAGCCTTCGATATTTCTTTCCCCAACAACTACAGCCGAAATCGCTTCGTATATAATACGTCTAAAAAATAACTGCTCCGTTGGAGCTGATAACATCAAGGGTGAGGTAGTGAAAGCCGTATCTGATATTATCGCACCTTTGTTGTCCCATATATGCAACCAAATGCTCAAAGAAGGCAGGTTTCCAGATAAATTAAAGATAGCAAGAGTTTGTGTGGTACATAAGACAGGAAGCTATAATGATCCTAACAATTATCGCCCAATATCCGTTTTACCGGTCTTCTCAAAAATTGCTGAACAAGTCATCAATACCCGCCTTACTTCGTACTTCATTAAGATCGGAGCTATTGCGAAAGAACAATATGGCTTTCAGAAAGAGAAATCTACGGAAAAAGCTTTACTTCACATAAAGGATAAAATAATTAACAATATAGAAAAAAGAATTTTTACACTTGGACTATTCTTAGACTTTAGAAAAGCCTTCGACTCGGTCTGTCACAAAATATTACTGCGCAAATTACAATTCTATGGGATACGAGGTTCCGCACTTAATCTTATTCAGAGCTACTTATCATCCAGAGTACAATTCACAATGATTAACGACATACCTTCAAGCCACGGCCTTATACGCACTGGTGTGCCACAGGGCTCAATACTGGGTCCTATTCTATTCCTAGTTCACATAAATGACATTGTTAATATTCTTCCTTCCTCCGAAACAGTTTTATACGCTGACAACACAAATATTTTCTTTCATGACGCGAGTTTACAAGCAATAGAATGTAGAGCTAATCTCTGGCTAGAAAACCTTACATTATGGTTGAGGGCCAACAGGTTAGAACTAAACATCACGAAGACGAAGTATGTAATATTCAGAGCTAAAAATAAAGTCATAGATAATGAGCCAATCATATTATACAATTCGAATATTTTACAACGAGTACAGTCAATAAAATTCCTTGGAGTTATATTTAATGAACACCTGTTGTGGACTGACCATATTAATCAAGTAAGAAAAACAATTTCGCGATCAGTGGGCCTTCTAAATAAATTTAGACTTCTATTGCCAGTATGGCTCAAAAAGCAACTTTATTTCAGTTTAATTCATTCACATCTTCACTATTGTTTACTGATATGGGGAGACTCAACACAGACTAATTTAAATGCTTTGTTTTTACTACAGAAAAAGGCCATACGAGCAATTGCTAATCTAGGCTACTTGGATAGCACTAACTCGTGGTGGAACAGCTTGGGGTTACTGACAATTTTTCAATTAAAAACTCTTCGGCTAGCAAGTGAAACATATAACAGATTTCATCTTGAAACTAATTTTTGTGCAACACCACAACTACCGCAAAACCCATATCCCCTTCGACACATGACAATAAGAGCACCAAAATCAAGAACAAATTACGGATTCCAAACGATTAGATATCAGATGACTACCTTTTTGAATGAAAACAGAAATTTTCATGACCTCCTCCATCAATGCAGAACTCAAAAAATATACAAGAGAAAAGTGATTGCACTGTTGACTTCATGACTAACTGGTACATCCTGCGACATATTATAAATTGATAACAGTCAACATGATTGTATATATATTTTTTTCCTTTTTATAATTCCCTGTAACCCAACAGCACGCATCTTAACAACTTCGAAGATACCTTAACATTGTTGTACAGTTTTTCCTTTGTTTTTCTTTTACACATGCCAGCAAGTGTAATGGCGACCGCTACATTTATTGTATTTGTTTATTTTGTGTGTGTATGTGCCGAGTGCAGTTTGCTTACCCCCAGGGAGGAAGGCCCTCGTCAGGCACCACGCCTTTTGGCCTCCTTCCTGAAGTGTATGAAACACACTTCAAATAAATACTTTTCAAACTTTTCAAACTAAGTGCTGATAAGGCGGGTGAGTGGACTGCGGACATGCAGTGAGTATAGGCATTTCCCTTTGCAAAAGCAGAGCGCCGTGACCGCACGTATTAAGGGGCTGGTGATAAAGAATGAAAGGTGAATTAAAAAGCGGTAGGACACGTTGTTCACCCGGTCTTAAGGGTCAAGGCTGTGAACTTCAAAGTTTACGGTAGCTGACAAACGCAATGCACGATAGAATCTTTGCGGTGGCACTTTCTTGCGAAAGCATTCCGATATTTTTCTCCGGATACTTTTGTCTCCGACTGTACAATGAACGAACAATAAAAATGGTTAGGGTTTTAACTTGGTCAAAGCGATTATAGTCCGGAAGTATTGATTTCATGGTACAATTCGGGCAAGGTCAAATTTCGGGGGTGGCCAGGGTCAATCTTTGGAAATGAGCCGGGCCAAATTTGGAGGTCACGATCGTGTCGGCAACGTTCAATACTGGTTAGGCACCGATTTTGGTTAAAATTGGCCAAGGTCAAGCTTTGCGGGTGCCCGGGCCAAATTTGAGGGTCACCATCATGTTGGGCGTGGTCAATTATAACTAGACATCGAGTTTGGTGCAAATTGGTCAGGGTCAAACTTCGGGGGTGGCCTGGGCCAGATATAGAAAAGGACCCGGGCCAAACTTGGAGGTCATCATCGTGTTGGGCACGGTCGATTCAGGGTTGGCCCAGTCACAATGGAGGTAACTTTGTGTTATGCTTTTTTTTTAACTCTGTCGTGGCCTTGGTATCGGCGCAAACAGATCGGACAAGATTAATGGTCGGTGTTGATGAGCGCATGAGTGCTTCCGCGCCAAAAATTTCGGGATGTTGATAAGACGGAACTTTCCAGTTTTTCCTATGCATGGACACTAAATATCTGACTATGCGTACACCCTATTCTCGACCTTGTACGTTTTGTCAGCTGTTTCCTGCCATATCGTGATCTTTATATGCAATATGCAGCTGTATATGCAATATTGCGACCGAAATACTACAGGACGCGTGTTATCAGAAAAAAAGTTTATTGCAACTCTACCCCACGGCACAGTCGCGTGGTATTGTTGCCAATGGATAGAACATACTTGTCCCGTCATACCGTCACACATTTGAAGCAAGTGGATTACATGAATGCGACGAGAAAAATTTCTTTTCGTACACTCGTGTCCCGTAACATTTGACCGCGATATTACCTGTACATAAGTATAGAACATTTTAAATATCTCAAGTGCTAGGTAACGTATACAGTACGCATGGTACTTTGTGTGGGGAACGAATGAGTGCGCAACTGCATGAGTTGATTAGAAATGTAGGAGCGCGGAGGCAATAATATGTCAACTGAACAACGATGCTAAATCAAGCTAGTACGAAAAAATATAGGGGGAGGGGGCGAAAGGTTACCCTGAAAAAGGTCACCTCGCTTCACCTCATGCCTCCTCTTTGACTTCTTCAAATATGGCATGTGTAATAAAACCAGAAGATTATTCCAGCAGTCGAAGCAATGGCGAAGTGGCAGTGTCAAAAATTCTTTATTGTTTGTCAACTTCAGCATCGCAACATAACTGCTCCGTGGTTATGTCGAAAACTTTTCTCTTTTGAAGTAAAGTTACGTTCGCTGTTGCTACAATATTTAGAAGAATCCTCCGAGGGCCGTGTATTTGTAATAAGGGAGAAATTATGTATTAGCATTAGCCAAGCGCAGACATACAGCTACAAAGGAAATCTATACAGCTTTCTTTTGCAGCAATATTGAGGCGCTTGTGTGGATTCTAATACATATTTGCTCCATTATTATCTTCGCGGCAAAACACGGTGACTTCACTTTTCAACGGCATCCTATTCCCATTCGTAGAGCTGGCTTCAGAGAATTAAACGGTAACCTCTATTTCCAGGATTCACAATGAGCCAAACAGCGCACCAGAAGATCACATGCGCTAGAGAAGAACTAACCCCGACAAGCGCTGAGTTATTATTGAGTTTTATTCATAAGTCCCTCGCAATGAGTACAAAAAACGACAACACAATTGATCAGTAAAGAAAATTGGGCGAGGTGGTATATATTCATGATTCAGAACAGCGCCGCAAACACGGATTGAAGGGAGGCTTAGACAAAACAGACGGTGACTTTAACTGAACTTGATTAGAGAAAGGGAAGACTTTAGACATCATGAATCCTGCCGAACAAAAGCAACAAACTAAAACAAAACCTGGCATGCAAGACGCGAACTATAGATGCGCACGTGTCCAACAACCGTAAAGCACTCTAGCACTCTAGAATTGCTAGAGTGCCTATCTTGGATGGTAGCGGAAATAAAGATGCTTTCAGGGTTATCTTCCGCTGGCCGTGGAGTGTTTTATGCTTGTTGGGCACGTTCGCAATTTGTCCGGGCCTTGTATGCCGGTGTGCTGGATTTTGTTTTTGCTCGTTGTTTGTTGCTTTTCCTCTGAAAAATTCATGATATAAATTTTTCCCTTTCTGTAATGAAATTCACTTGAAGTCAGCGCCTGTTTTGTCTCAGTCTCTCTTCGGTCCGTGTTTGGTGCGTTATTGTGAATCATGAATATCTAATGTGTTGCAACTCGCCCAATTTTTTTTCACAGATCAATGTTATTTTTAGTACATTGGGATGTTCCCTTTGTTGGAACTTTAACCTCAAGGATCCAGCTTACATTGTGGCTATTCAAGCTAAGTGCGTGTGCAAGGCAGGGACACTTTCTTGGAAAGTGCGCTACTGTCTGTGTCTGCCCGAAGTTCTGGCTTCTTGGGGCCTTCTAGAGGACGCTCCAGGAGAGTATACACGTGCCTTGGCGCCGGCAAACTCGTTTCATCAAGGACCCCCTACGAGTGACGTGCGGAGAACAGGCCTACTGAGCTTGGTGTTCAACTTCCCATCGGGTCACGGGAAGTTCCTTGGAAAACTGTCCGGCTTACGTTGTCCTCTCGAAAGCCAGACTTTAGGCCATAATGGAGAATTCTCTTTCTAGGCAATGCCTATCTTCCGGATCGTCACAAGTACATACGGCAGCTAAGAACAAAGTTTGGTTTTGAACCTTTGCTCAAGCCCATTGACCGACTGACCGCAGCCAGATCTGTGTTGTGGGCGAACACCAATGACTACCGCCCTTGATGCGTTGCCGAGTGCGTCGAAATTGTTTTGAAGACCCAAGGTAGGCAATGAAACGTCGGTAGCACGAAGCAAGTTGTGGATTACTTGCTCTCCAGTGGACGAAGGGATATGGTGTCGGATAATGAGGGCTGCTTGGCCATTCTACCACAGAACCCATTTAATGAAAAAGTGGCTTCAGGTTTGAACAAGAATTCGTAGAAGGTGGCGTTCAAGGGAAGCAAGGTGGTGTCTACACATACACCACCTCGAGCAGGTTGAGTATTCCTTTCAGAATTCCAAGTAATGTGTTCTTTATTGTTCTTTAACGCCAAGACGAATAAAAACGAAGTTCTTTCTCGTTCGATTGTGTCAGGGGCGAACACGTGGCAATTTGCCGTGGCATCTTATCTTTACAGCGATTTGAGCTCGCGGTACTAAAATTCTTTATTAACCGTAATCCCAGTGGTTGTCATATTTTCAGTATTAATGTTGCGGATCTTTGTTATTCCTTACTTCATGCGGATTTGATGTCGTCAAAATGTGCATCACCCAGCACAATGACGGCGTCACCTTTATAGTAAAATGTGGTGTATCGGTTATGTTTCTGGAAACCCAGTTTTTTTTTTCTTTTGACATCTGCTATCGTAGGGTGGGATGGCCAGCACTTCATCCAAAAGTCAGATGTATGCTGCGGGGCTCTAAGTAGCACTACTAGGTGCATTTTCCCATTTCGAGCATACGTACGCGTATGTCCCTGAAGCATGCTTTGTGGCAGGCGGCACACCTGCCGACCGGGTTGTGGACAATCTGCCAGGTGTGTACACCTGGCAGGCCTTCACCTGGGTACGCCTGGGTGAATGCCTTTAAGGTAAATGCCTTCAAGGCCTTTAGGTGAAAGTCCTTATGATGAAGGCCTTTCGGGTGAAGGCATTAGGTAAGCCTTTAGGCAAATTGCCTTTATTGTAAACGTCTTTACGTCAAATGCCTTTAGCGCGTAAGGACCTTAAATGCCAACCGTAACTAGTGGTGCTACTTCACGATATTCCGCGCTTAGCCATGCTGAACTGTGTGCTAATTTTTAGCCATTTAAACTGCGCGCTCTCTTTTCCAGTCATCTAGCTGCGCACGGATGCAACGCAACTACGCACGGCCAAACTGTTGCTCACGAGGTGTGGCACGTGATCGTTGGGGCGATGACTTGACAAGGACAGCGAAAGCTGCGCGCGTGCGATTCCGCCAGAAGCGCTGCTGGGGCGCGCTCACGCTATTGGAGGCTGGCACGAGCCTTCGGGATGTACACACTGACGACGGGCCGGAACGTTACCAGCATCAAGACGGAAAATGGAAGCGCCATTCCCGAAGGTGAGACAGCTGTTTGGCGTGAGTGGCTACTATGCGAGCAGCCTGGCTGCTTGCATCACTTCGAGTCCTTATCTATACAGCATGCTATACAGATCACCACTTTGACATGTCAAAATGTCAAAACGATAAGATGTATGAGCAAAATAAGAACGTGGACCTTACTGTATCAGCACATTTAGGAATGCATTGCCGAAGTTGAGGTAAAAAACTTACTTGCCAAGCCGACTTTTCCGGCTCCTGGCTACAAAGAACTGCAAAATGATCCGAGAAATCATCGAACCATAAGGAAATATCACGAGCAGCTCACACCTGCATCAAGACCAGACCCCCCCCCCCCCCCCCCCCCTTTTTTTTTTTCAAAAGATGAGATCGTATTTGTTGGAAGGCAAAGATGAACTGCTATAAAGGTTTCGAGGTCCATTCGATATCCATATCTGTAATTGTTTGTGTGGTTGTTGACGTTTATTTTCTGCTTAATGTGGCACACCACTGAATAAATTTTAGTTTTGAGTCAGCACTTGCCTGCGTCCGTTCTTCTGTGTTCTTGTTTGGTTTGGTTTATGGGGATTTAACGTCCCGAAGCGACTCAGGCTATGAGAGACGCCGTAGTGAAGCGCTCCGGGAATTTCGACCGCCTGGGGTTCTTTAACGTGCACTGACATCGCACAGTACACGAGCCTCTAGAATTTCGCCTCCATCCAAATTCGACCGCCGCGGCCGGGTTCGAAAGGAAATGAGGGGCTCGTTCCTTTACCTTGTCTGCTAATAGCTTAACGAGGGTCTCGGTTCTGGCAGTCTTGATGCCATAGGTAGCATAAGAGGGCTCTCGCACAGATTCCGCCCTCGCTGTTAGATGACGTTCCACGTCACGCTCGCGGTATTACAGGACGTGCTACGTCCGCCGCTATGGACGAGGGTGGCGCTGGGGAACGCTCTCAAGGTTCGCTTACACCTAATAAACATAAATACCCACGAGAGCAGCAGATTGGACAGCCGTCGCCGTAGCTGAGTTGGCAGAGCACCGGACGCGATATTCGGAGGTCGTGGGTTCGGATCCCACAGGCGGCATGGTTGTTTTTTCTGTTGCTTTTTAAGTAATCTTCTTTGAGCGATAGATTAATCCGGGTACTATTATCCTACTCATAAGCACAACACATAAAAAAAATAAACATTTCCCTATGCACCTTGGTTTCGGTGACTGTTTACTTAGCTGTGCCACTCGAAGCGCGCGTGGGTTGTGTGCCCTTTTTAATAATCATTTCTTTCCGACGCTGCCTCTTCATGCATTCGAGTCAAACGAATGGTATTGCACTTTTAATTGGTTCTCCGGCTCATCTTTGGTTTTCGCCTAGCACACGTTTTTCCTCTTACAAGGTGCCTTGATAACAGCGGAAAATAAACTAATGATCCAGGGCCGTAAATTTTAATATGGGCAAGCGTGAACCCGATATAAAACATTGCCTAATAGTGCACATCGACGTGAGAGAATTAATGTTTATCAATCTTGCTTAGCGCACTGCCAACATGGGGAGCCAATTAAGGTGTACCGTTGCTTCAGACACGCTTTTGAACCTCATCTGTAAGCGTGTTCTATGGCTCATGCTGATGGGTCATCTGTGTATGTTTTTTTCTTTATTGTGACCTTTTTCGCTTAACTGTGCCTCGTAACGCCAACAAGTAATCTTGTCACGGAGAAGTCCGCTTTAGAAAAGTCAAATATATTCACCTTCCTTTTTTCAACAAGTTATTGATGGATCTCTTGCGCTGCCCCGTGCTGCTACTTTATTTTGTTTAATCGTATGCAAATTATCATTCTGGCATGCAAATTTTAGGGAAACTCTAGATTTAAGAAAAAAAGAAGAGTTCTACATTAAAAAGTGGCTGCAGCGTTGGCAACATGCTCTAAAACACAGCGCGTGCTGATAAGATCCAAGCTAACCTACTAACTACACCAAATTAATTGCAAAAATACACATGTAAGGAAATGGTTAATTTTTTGCAAATTCTTGGTACTTCGCAGGAACTAAGACGTAAACTCCGAAAACAAATTTCTCTGAGTGGAAACGACTTCTTCAACTTCTTATTTTTTTCTTGTTTTTTTTTTAATCGAGGAAGGTCGCAAGGAAAGTCTCAAGAGACATTAATTATATATTGTGCCCACAAAGGAAAAAAGTTCTGGATTTGAATTTTTATCGTCAAAGAACATCATTTTAGGATGGGAACTATGTGCCTTGAATTAAGGTCACAATTTGCATAGCGACAACTGCGCGACAAGGAATTGAACAGAATAGCGACCATTGTTTCAATGCAGAAGATTAGTCACACGCAGTAAAAGCCACTCGCTGACGAGACGTGCTCGAACAGGATAACAAAACAACATAGGTAATTGAGTACACGGCTGCTAGCAACCTTTCGACGTCGACAAAAAAGTAGGAAACCAGCAACAATTAGGCTGCCTCTTCGTCTAAAATACGGAACAGAGAAGAGCGCATAATTTGGGGCAATTCTCTTGCGGTGCGGGTTTTCTGTTCTTCGCAGGTCATTGAGTTTTTTCACAACTATTCGAGGGTTCTAAGTTACTATTTCTAGTGATACACATCAAATGAATTAGATGGTTGCTCGATGTCCCTTAGTATACCCGAAACTGAGGTACCACTACTAATTCGTGACAAGTGCTGTTGCTAGCTAGAGCTTATCTCTGAGATCATTTATGCTAAATGCATGTCGGATCATTTACAGAGGTTAACGCAAGCCTTGTTACCTCATTAGTGTACCCTGTAACAGAGCGAAAAGCTACTGAGCGAAAAAGAATATGGGCTGCCCAGTTTCTTTCATCTGCCCATTAGTACCCTCGTACCAAACCTGGAGAAACGAACAAAGAGTGCAGGAGAAGCAGCAATTTTCCGTGTTTCTTTCTTCTCGCTGAAAGACGTATTGATTTCATCCACTTCCACCACCTTCGCCAGCGCCGGCCTGTTTCTTTCCTGCTTTCGGGGCCCGCGCGCTTGTGTTGGAGCGTTGGTTCGGAGCAGAATAGATAGACATCATCTTAAAAAGGGGAACCCAAGAGCACCTGAACCGCATCAAGGGTTTATTGCGGCCAGAGTCCCCTTAGGGGACGCTGGTCGCTCCGAAAGCTTTGTCTCCGACTTCTTTTATCTCGCTTTCTTTCTCTCCCCGCTGGCTGGATGTGCGAGGAAGATAGAACGAGCGGGGGTAAAGAAAGAAGAAGGGGGAGTCCAGGCGGGCGTTGTGAACCGCCATACCCGTTCGCAATGAGCCCCACGGACGAGAAACCAAGCGAAGGAACGGGCCCAAAAAATAGTGGGCTAGCGAAATAACTAGGTTGCAACCGCCGATTACGCTCATATTGGCCCCGAGTGTATCTCTCGCGATACAAACGCCGCCGTTTTCGGGAAGAGGAGGCACTCGGCAAGCTGCGGGGATGAAGAAAAAAAGAACTAATAAAGGAAGAGCGCCGTGATGTGGGTAGGGAAGTGCGGGTACCGCCTTTTGTTCACTTCCTCCTCCCCCGTTAACGTCTTCATTTTTCTTATACTCTTCGTTCTTTCGGCACACCCTCTTCACTTCCCGCGCTTCCGCGTTCGTGGTTTATAAGAGACGGGTTGCGTCAGTGCGGCAACAAAGCGGCTCCTGCAACGTGTTTACACGTTTGTCGTCGAAGAGATGAAATTGCGCGCGAAGTAAGAATGTTTTACACAGCACGCTGCAATGTAGAAACCACTACGTAAGCTCCTGTACAGGTAAATCTTCAAATAAAATGTCTTTTAACCGGGTAAACATGACAATGTTCTGTTTTTGAAAAAAACGCGTGACTAAAAATGCTCTCATGAGAAATGGCCGGCTCTTCGGCAACGAAGAAAGTGCTCTCCAATCCGTTTGACGCGCGCTTGTTTGATCGCCTCGATGCTCTCTAAGCCAGTGCGTTATCGACTCCATCGAGGAAGAAGACCGATCGTCGCAGTGCTTTATATAATACATCACCTCATGCAGTGTACGCCGCTGCACCGCTTGCAGCGTAGCATTGGGCGTTCACTACGTTTCGACCCCTTCTACTGAGTCATAATAAACACGCCCATTCTCTGGCGTCCCGTCCGTGCTTTAACGTCTCACGCCAAAGGGGGCAGCGGCGCTCGATCGGCGCTCCATTAAAGCTGGCACGATGGCGGGGCAACCGAAACCGGCTCCGCGGCGGCGTCGAATAAAGGACCCGGCGGGACAGACTCTTGACGACCTGTCACTAATGAGAGGAGCTGCTTGGCGCTTGTCAAAGAGCCCGGCGACCCCCCCCCCCCCCTTCCCCCCTTCTTTCTCGAGGAGCCGCGGGCTAGACCTTTGTGCGACACGGTGACGGAGGCACCCGGCAGCGAGGAGCTGACGTTGAGCTCTCTGCTCTTTCCCAGAATGCATGGTCTAACACGTGCTTAGACCGCGCTTAATGTCACGCTTAATGTCACGCCTAACGTCACGCCTAAAATATTAAGAGTAATGCCAGGTCGGTCGCTTTTAGGGCACTCTTGTCATATAGACGAGAATCTGAGGCCTGATTTCTAGGTGACAGTGCTGCGCGTAATAATGGGGTTGACCTATTCGATGCTGGCAAAACTTGCGAGAATTGTCCCAGTATTAACTGACAATTAAGTAGACTGGTGATCGCGCGACACTCGGGCTTTTGTTGACCAGTTTTTAGTAGTTTTCTTTTCGTCTGAGTTCCATGAAAGCACTGCTACCATTCGCTCGGCGCCTTTCCGATGGCACTATTCCGACGCACGCACTGGTTGCAACGAGAGCGCTCGAAATACAGTAGTCTGGTATTCACAAACTCTATTCAGCGTTATAAAAGAAGGACTCCTGTGCTGGCTGGCTTTGCCTATAATGCGAAAAATAGGTGAAATCTGTTCCGCTAACTTCTCATTTTACTTTGTCTCATAGCTGTGCAGACCTTGCGTCATGAAGCGCGTTCAGAAGCTGCGTCGGCATGAAAGAGAAAAAAACAAACTTTGTGCTATTTTAGCTAATTCTCACGTAACAGCTTTAGGTATCCACAAGAGGCCAGTATCACGCGAAATACCGGAAGCTTCAAAGCTAGATTTTCTGTTTCTGGGACGAGTTAAAAAAGGAAAAGCGGTCACAGCTTTTTGAAGAAGGCATTGCACATGCAACGCGCATACCCAGTTCTGCGTGAGCTTAGAAGATAGTACTAAGGCTTTGTTCATTCGTGCTTCAGCTACGGTAGAAAGTGCATGACAACCCGAAAGTACATGATAAATATTGAAATAAAAGGTTTTATACACTGTAACCCTGATGAACTGAGTGCAATTCACGCCAACTTGAAGTGAAAAAGGTATGTTCAGATTATCAGCACAGTGGTTACTAAAACCATCACGAGACTCAGAATACAGTGCATTGCATGCCAATATGGTGTGCGGATTGTGCAGATATCTGGCGCGCAGCAAGATCTATTCGTACAAGGTGGTCATCAGACGTGCCTCCATTTTGTAATGCTATGCTGTAGCCCAGCTCTTTTTAATAAATGAAAACATAAGAGTACAACAGTCAATACAACTTAAAAAGGACTATATGGTCATTAATTTGACATCGTGCTAACATCACTAAATTTGAGTGTGTATCATTTGTAAACAGAGAACCGCTAAACCTTGAAATGCGATGCACCGATTTAAAGCATGAATCAGTAGCTTTGCTGGTGTTCATGATAAGTTTGATGTTCTACACGAACTTCTAAGCGCACCCGAAGAAGCCGGAAAAGAAGAAACGTGTTGCCTCTGCTCCAGGGGTGTTAATGCGCGTTTTCTCGCAGTGTCATCCGTATCGATTCGGCAGCGGATCGTTCAATAACGCTCCCTGCTGGCGCCATTCGTCGCGCGATACCGGTCGATGCTGATCTATCGACTGCATTACAACTCGACGCTTGATCATGATACCAGCTAGATAGAACTAAGCAGCTCTGTTGAGGACGCGAACAACAAGAACGCTGTTCTCCAAGTGCGTTCCGTCGTCTCAGACTAGTCATTTCTCTGGTGCTATCTTTCACCTTCAACGGCTAAATGCGTTTGCTATACAGCACGTTTTCTGTTAGACTTCCGGGTTAGATCATTCAGACGTTCATTGGTCGAGCAAAACTAGTCTCGCCATTCAGGCGCCTGTCGCTACACATATACGCCTTTCAGGAAGGCTGCAGGTCGCCTGTGGGAAGCCAGCGCTAATGAAAAACTGCCGTTATCAAAAGAAACGACTTCTATTATCCACACAGTCGTTCCAGGCCAAACGATCGATCATAAGAATAGTTTGTTTACTCCCTATGGTAGGAGCTAAGATTTGTTGAATGCACCCGCCACGGTAATCCGAAAGTCTGTATCGGAGGTTACAATTCCCACTCTCATAGGAACTGGCTGAAGAAAGGAACGCGAAGACGTACTTCAGTTGCGCGGTTTTAAAACCACAACGCGGTTTAACGCCGGGTTAAGGACCCCGTTCAGCGGGCGACCCGGCGTCGGCATGACGAGAAAATCGGGATTGGTCGAGAGGGTTGTGCCGTTATAAGCACATGATCTTGCGCGGGTAATTCAAACACACCACATAGATAACACAATGAAACAGCGATGACGTCATTGCAGGAGGAGGATGAGGAGGACGAAGAGGAGGAGGAAAGGCGGGGAAGTTAACCAGTAGATGAAACCAGTTTGCTACCCTGCACTTGGGGAAAGTGATGAGTGGATATAAAGAGGAGGAAGAAAAGGGAGTTATAAAAAAAAAACAAGGCGAAAAGACTTCGACGAAGTCACAGCCTGTCGGGCAGGTCCGACACTCTTTAGAACAACAGGAGGGCCTGGCAGGCCCTCACCGCCGACGATCGCCGCGGACGTTGTCCAAGAACCTTGACCTCCATTGCAGAATTCCCCATTGGTCGACAGGTTTATGACGTCATTGCTCCACCACTACGCAGTGCCTCCGAAGAAAGAAGAGCAATTAAGCTAGAAATAAAAAAAAATGCAGAGCGGGTCTCCAACCGTTGCCCCTTAGGTCATGAACTGTAGAAGAACTGAGGACTGGGCGAGTTTGTTGTGATCCATCGCATTAAGAACCAGTGCTAAAAAACACGCACAGAGAACGAGACAAGACGAGACGAGGCACACGAAACGTCCTCTGTGCGTGTTTTTTAGCGCTGGTTCTTAATGCGATAGGTCATGAGATGGGCGCGCTACGCGAGGGCCACTGAGGAATGTTCGTTACTTAGTTAAAAGGAAGTCTTGCATGTATTGCGTCATATAAAAAATAAAACCAAAATTTAATACTTCTAACAAAAATAAAATAACACACAGTGTCTATATCTGCGGAGTGATATGCAAAGACGACCCTAGGCTGCTGAGGAGACACATTAATGCGATGGCGTCACACCCTTAACGAGAAGCTTTAGTGTCCCCCGAAATGTTTTACAACTGCTCTAAATGCACCACGGTCTGTGAACGCCACAGTTATGCCTAGGCTGCAATAGTAAAGTGTTTATGCAAGCATACTGCCACGTAAAAGGTTACACACACGGCTTTGACAGATCACTTTGTGGCATGGCAGGTTTCTTACTATATGGTGACTGCATCCGCCACCACACAGGTGCAGTCACATAAAAAAATAATAGAATAAGCCAAGCATTAGAGACGTGGAAAATGAAAGCCTTGCTGTCACCAGAACTTCCCCAAGACCTGCCTAGTGGGACGGGGGCAGCTAAGTCTTGCCCTGTGGCAGACCGATGAACATCACGTCATCGCACAGATGTAACGCAGTTTTCTCGAAGTCGGTTCGTTTTCACATAAATTCGGCTTTCGTTTTCTTAGAGTTCCCTTCTTTTTGTAGTTATATAATTGTGCAATCAAATTGTGAAGTGCCGGTAGGCATTAGTACCATGATAACTTTGGTTCTGCGAAGCTTGCCCTAATTCTACGACATCTTTAAAATTAAAAACATTGTGTGCAAGTTGTGAACATCTAGCATCTGGACATTTGTGGTTCCTAGGCCGTAGAAATGTAAAATGCGAATTAATTTCTGAATAAATACGTTGATTTGTATTTAAGACTAGCCAGTCAATAATATCTCTGAATTATCTCAAGCGAACTTAGCAGAGATGGCGCTGAAATTCTTGGTTATTTCTCCGAAGAGAAATAACTCCCAAGAGCTCCCCAAGAACTACCAAGACCTCTTACGGTTAAGCTGTACTTCTGCTCACTTCCTACGTCGGGGACAGAGCTTTAAAACGCGCTTAGGATTGCAATTTATCTAATACTCTGACGATTTGATTTTGTTGCACGTGCTACAACGAAAGTACATAACTACTACTAACCGAGTCGTACATGATACACGGAGAATCTCGACCACGACACGAGCGACTCAACTAACGCCTTCCAGGTAGTAAGCAATCGTATGCCACGAAACGTGCGGATCCAATGACTATACCTAACTAAGGCATAAAGAGCTTTCGGAAGCTTCTACGTTACCGATAAGTGGCCACTACTGGCCTTTTCAGTTCTCGGGATGTCCTGCGAATATGCTCTACGGCACATCCTCGCTCCAGCGCCTCCATTGTACCCAAAGAGCTCGCTTGCTCTTGGTCAAGTAAACGAAGAAAATGCCTACGCCAGCATCACCGCCATGACCATGACCGGCCTGGGCCCGCAGCAAGGCTCCGCTCTCCGCGGCTGAGCGTATTCGTAGCGGGTAGATGAACCGAAAGCCGGGCGCGGGAAAGGAGGAAAAGAAGAGGAGAAACCACGCGAAAGATGCTCGAGTTTCCGGATACTGACATCGACGCCTTTCATGTAGCCGCTGTTATCGTTTGGTTCTGAGCATGTTCTCTCCGCGGATGTCTCACCGGACGCCCCCTTGTACACTCCTCCTCTTGGCTCTGTCTGCTTGTAGATCACGTCTTTTTTTTCTCTCTTTTTTTCTGCCATCTCGCTTCCTCCGTCTAACACAACCAAATCCGCGCCCCCAGCTCGAAGCTAACGTGCACAAATGCCACAGGGAGTGGCGCGAAAGGGAACAAAAGTTGAAGCGGTGATCAAACAAGCTTTCCGAGATCCTCCTCTCCCTCAACGCTTCCTGCGAGCTGTTCGCGCGGGCTTTGCCTCTGGCCTGACCCGTATCCCGCTTCAGTGCCCTCTCTCCTGCAGCACGCCCTCTTCGTGTTCCGCTACCTTTTTTGAGCCATTTTATTTCTTCCGTCTTTTTTTGTTCTTGTTGGCAGAGTAAGCGGTGATGAAAGGCGACTCCAGAATCCGGGCTTCCATGAGGGGCGGCATCGTATAGCATCTTTAGCTTCGCCCTCTTGAGGAATGTGTAAAGAAGGGGTCATTTTCCAGGCACGGAGAAAGTCCGGCGCTGAGTTTGTAGACGATGCTGAGGTTGTTCTTAAGAGCACTGAGAAAAAAAAAAGGTTAGAAAAGGAGAACGAGTTTTAGAGACCAAACTGGCGAAGAAAAAATTGGCGGATGAAGAGGGAGGCTCTGCAAACGCGGGTTTAGACACCGCTTGACGTGACCTGATTGCCGAAGTCGAGCGGGATTCGGCCCGAATAGAAACAGCGAGTGCTCTCTGCGGTTGTCGATTTGGACGTGGCGGCATTTGTTGGGTGTGAGATTTGGGAACGACGGGGATTTTCTCTGCTGCGAGAGACCTTCGCTATCCGCGGAGACCACCGTTACGCAAGTCGTTCTGAATGCGATACAAGGAGACCCACACCGGCTTGACAGCGTGGGTGAAGCTAATGTAGACATGACGAACCGGATTGTGGAAAGCAGCGTCTGGTTGTCGGGTACATCCTTAGAGAGTAAAGTGACCCGCCTCGCCAGTATTCAGAGTACAAAATACTGAAGATGGCTTTCATGTGCTCATCTGCTTTACGATGATATCTAAGCTTAAAAACGAAGTAGGCAAAAAGAGATACTGTCTGATCTAGTCTATGGCTTAGTTAAAACACTCTGTGTGAGATATCATGTTTCTTCGTTTTCTTAATTTCTTCACTTCTTTTTCTTTTCTTCATCGCCGCTTCATAGTTTCTTCGTTTTTTTCTAGTTCTTCTACTTTTTCTTCTTTGTCTTCGTTTTCTCTTCTCTCACTATCGACTTGGCTTGGCTCTTGCTTTGGTATGCCTTGGCTTGGAGCTGCTCCGTTTGGGCGTGAAGCCACAGCAAGCCAAGCCAACTCCAACTAAGAAAGCCGTCATGTTGTGATTAAGGCATTGCCTTCTTTATTAGCCAGCAACTTTTTTCTATTGTTTTCATTTCTACCTCCACGGCTGTGTTCGTCCATTTTCTCTCCCTCATTCTTCTCCTCTTGCGTCTTTTTTCTTCTTTTTCTCTTCTCACATCTTTCTCTCGTTGCTTGGAGCTTATCCGCTTGCTCGCCAAGCCAAGGCAAGCCAACCCAAGAGCAAATCCAAGAGGGAGAGAGAAAAAAAGAAGCCAAATCAAGCCGAGGAAGAACAATGACAAGTAAAACGGGCTTCAGCTTCACGGCGACTCACAGAGGACTTCCATGAACGGCTCTCGCCGAATATGGCTTTAAGTTTTCAAAGACATTATCAGTAATCGTAGTTTATGCTTCCCGCTCTCAGCTAGCTCAGCCGCGTGTACTTCTGTAGGGTCTTAAAGGAGACGGAGTGGATTCCAAGAGAAGCCAAGCGTAGCAGTGGGCGACAGAATGTTTGGTGGGCGGATGACATTAAGAAGTTTGCAGGCACACGGTGGGTGCAGCTGGCAAAGGACAGGGTTAATTGGAGAGACATGGGAGAGGCCTTTGCCCTGCAGTGGGCGTAGTCAGGCTGGTGATGACGATAAATGCCAGGATATGTTATTAATTGGGCATCGTCTTTCAAGCATGACATTTTAAACCTGGCGTCAGGCAGGTTCTTAGATATGCTCTAGTTGACACGCTCCCATTGTGCTCGGTAGAGAAGCTTCATCCCCCGTTCATCCGATGATAAAATCATCACTAGTCGTGAAGTAAAAACTGAAATTTTTGCTTTTAAACTGTGAGATCTGCACTTTACTGACTGGGCAACACAACAAGCATCGTCACCATGTCACAGTGCTAGCTGCAGGGGAAAGACACATCCGGATGCAGATATAGATGGAAAGAAAATGTCCGGACATCTCTCAGGGAATTATGATGGCGACAGTGGTTGACAAGGTAATAATGGAAGTTGATACTGTTGTTTCTAGATAATTCAAATTTTTCTACACTTCCGATTTATGATGAGGCTCATGTTTTGAAGATAACATTAGGAAAAGAGATGTCACGAAATATAGACGGCGTCGGTAACTCTTTCGCGCTGTTGGTTTCGAGAAACAGTAGCTATAGCAATGCTAGTTGGTGAAAATATAGAGTGATGGTTAAACCCCAGTGATCACGGCTGTAGCAGGCCATTCTTGCCAGCCCACTCATTCCTCCGCCCACCGTTACCAAATGCGTCCCTGGGGTGCATTAGTAAGGTGGGCGGCCAAGATTAACTGGGTTCGCCACAGGTTTGATCACCTTACAACTAACTATATATGTTTATTCGACTCACGGAAACGAAGGTAGCGGTAGCTCACGCGTACCAGCCTGGTATTCTTTTTACTAGTTTTGCTTCCTCTCAAATTATTCTTCGTTCCATGTTGACCGCTGCAAACAACTGAAGGGGACGCTCAAGTTACGTCTTAATGGTACGACGCGATAACATTAGGGGTTTAATAATGCCCATACATGCGGAATTGGCACTTTGCATTCAGAGATCCCTATAGGAGCCGTGGTGCCTCTCCCGGCGCAGTTGTTCATCGGTTAAGCGATGCGTCACTGCCTCGCGATGGCAGGTGCTGCCACCGGTGCCGCTTGTGCGACCCAGTTGGCGCTTCCCGAGCTACCAATCATTAATTTAACTGCTACCTTCCTTACAAAAATGGTATATAGAGTCTATAGACTTCTTATAGACTCTATTGCCTTCCTATAAATATTTCTGTTTGTCTGTTCATAGTCATAAACTGTTTATAGAAAAAAGTCTACTAAAAGTTTGCTTATAGACGGTCTATATTATTTGTATTGTCGATATACTATTCTCTAGTGCTTGTCTATAGAGAGTCTATAGACTTTATAGACAGAAGTCTATGGACAGTCTATAGACTGTCTAAAATTTTTTGTAAGGACTGCCACTGCGGTCAGCTTGCTCACAATCAGGCGGGCAGTTTGTGATGATTCCGCAAGGTCAGGTGACCTTGGTGTCCCACGTGGTTGCTTCTCCGGGATTTTTCGCTCACAACGCCAACAATGCCGACGACGCCGGATTTTCTGCACAACGGGAGCCTTAACGCTATCACATCAAACTTGTGCAATATAAAAACACTTACTGGCATTTTCGGTATCACAACGGCAGCTTTTAATTTGTAATAGTGAAATCTAAATATCATTGACGCCACAGTGCTGCATCTTTGTGCAGATCCAGGGAGTGCTATTCGCGATGCTTTCCTTTAGCAGCGACGGTACGTGAATGTTGGGCGCACAAGAGAGAAAAAACCTTTATTGCACGAGCTCAAAACAGTTATCAGAACCATAAAATACGATAAGTGAATCACGATTACCCGCGACGAAATTGCGGCGTAATCCCACACCAGGAGCGCGGGAGAGCAGTGCTGTTAATCTCGCCTCAAGAAGTATAGAAATTAATTTTGGCAGTCTGTCATTCAACCCGCCGCGGTGGCTCAGTGGTTAGGGCGCTCGACTACTGATCCGGAGTTCCCGGGCTCGAACTCGACCGCGGCAGCTGCGTTTTTATGCAGGAAAAACGTTAAGGCGCCCGTGTGCTGTGCGATGTCAGTGCACGTTAAAGATCCCCAGGTGGTCGAAATTATTCCGGAGCCCTCCACTACAGCACCTATTTCTCTCTTTCTTCTTTCACTCCCTCCTTTATCCCTCCCCTTGCGGCGCGGTTCAGGTGCCCAACGATATATGAGACAGATACTGCGCCATTTCCTTTCCACCAAAAACCAATTATTATTCCCGGGTTCCAACCCGACCGCGGCGGCTGCGTTTTTATGGAGGCAAAACGCTAAGGCGCCCGTGTGCTGTGCGATGTCAGTGCACGTTAAAGATCCCCAGGTGATCGAAATTATTCCGGAGCCCTCCACTACGGCCCCTATTTCTTCCTTTCTTCTTCTTTCACTCCCTCCTTTATCCCTTCGCTTACGGCGCGGTTCAGGTGTCCAACGATATATGAGACAGATACTGCGCCATTTCCATTCCACCAAAAACCAATTATTATTATTATTATTATTAGTCTGTCATTCACGAAAGTCATGCTGCGTGCTACAGCGAGTTGAAAGAAGTGCTTCTGTATACGGCGGCAACTGAATCTCGTGTAACACAATAATGAATAAAGGCCAGTAATTGCTTCCCCTCTACGCATTACGCGTTGAAGCACACTTAGCGACAACTAGGCTGCTAAGCTGTATCAAGAAAACAAAAATGTCGAGTCTGCCACTTGAGGCATTGTTATGAAAAGCCACTTGAGGCATTGTTATGAAAAAAAAAATCCGGCCTTTTCACTGAAGGAAACGAAGCATTCTTTTTTAGATGTAGGCGCATACGTTTGCGAATATGCGGCTACTGTTCCAACGGTCCAACCACCAAGTTTTATGAGGCAACGTTCGTCTTTTATGTACCGCCTACCTATACCTTCCAGTATTAAGAAATACAGAAATAAAGAAGAGCATTCCCTCACTATAAAATCCAAGTCTTAAGACCACAAATGTATACGCTAACCTCAACAAAAAGGGCGGCTTCCCGCCAACGCGTTGACCACGTCGCCGAAAGCTCCAGGTGGTTTAGGCAGCGCGCAACAAACTGGTGAATTTAACCACGCTTGAGAGAGCGCGCGTTCGGCTCCCCCACCCCCCCCCCCCCCCCCCACCCCCTTCGCAGTTTTCTCTTTTTCCCATTACTCCCCATTACTTTCTACGCTATGCGAATATATTTCTTGTATGGCCGAACCAGAAATTCTTGTTTTGGCTCTGCATCGCACCCATTACTCACCGGTCGGACGTTTCCCGGGAAACAGGTTTAGGCAAAGTGGCTTCTGTTAATCTGTCTTCTTAACTTCTTTTTTGTTGAATTTAGTGCTTCTCTACGCGACGCCACACTAATAGCGTGCAGCATTCCACTAACTTGAGTCGCTGTCGCCTGATCTGTATACGAATTCATAGAGCTGTTCAAACAAAAGAACGCTACTTTACAGGTTGGCAACCTAACACTGGTAAGGTGTGACCTTCAAGTGGTCAAATAGTCGTCATATGCGATGAAACGCGCGCATTCGAACTACGAATTAGGATCACGTAACACGTAGAGTCCATCGCACTGCACCGTTTTGTGGATTTTGGCCAGTACGCTGGCTTCTTGTTTTCATCGTGATTGCTTGTGGAGCGCCTCATCGCTTTGTTCTTAGCTGCGTCGCGTTCCTTCACGTCGCCGGGTAAACTTGCGCATGCGCGCGTCAGCAAGCGATTGTTCAACGAAATTGAACGCAGTTTGTCCGCAGCGTCAAGGGCAATAAATAGACAACTTTTTCTTTCTCGTGCGTACGCACGAAATACCGAAACAAGTTGCTGCTGCCAAGGCTCTCGCTCTCCCTGGCCGGGCAACTCGACAGCGGAGGTTATAAATGGTGCACGGCGTCATCGTGCTCTTGCACAGAGAGACAGGGAGACGAGGGTTTTTCTAGGGCCGTCGATTATCTGCAGGTGTGCGTTTCACAAAAGTCGTCGGTTCAGCTATCACCGGAAACTACCGCAGGAAATTAATAATCATCATTATTACACTTTTAAGCCTAGAGCTGAGGTCGAGCTTTTTAGGCACACTGGAGCGGAAGGCTCTGGATTACTTTCGACGACCTCAAATTTTTAAACTTGCACCGTTACCTTGGCTCACGGGAGTTTATTCATTTCCCCTTCATCGATTTGCGGCCGCCGCGGTTGATATGAAAGGCGAAACCTGGTGATGACTAGCCGAACGCCATAGAGTGTGAGCCACCGTAGGGATTAGATTACAGGAAATAGCGCAGGCTGTCCAGCTTGGCAGTGACGACCGGCCGTTATTTTCCAAAACTATAGTTGCAAAAGGCTGTCGCTTTGATCTCGTACCCCGATTATTGCGCGGAGCGCTTCTACCGGAACCGTCCTCGTTTCACGGAATCAGAACGTAACAGATACCGGCCCACACCACAAAGGGAGATGACAGTGTAATCTAGAAGGCTGCTTCTTAAATCTAGCGTCAGCGAGTTATGTGGTTATTTAGCCGTCACGTCGACTAGCACTTTAGGCCGCTTTGTGTTTATTTTATACCAAATATTAACACACATTGTCGTTGCGTGTAACATGTAATACGCGAAGTACTCAGACGGATATGAAAACTGTATGGCAATTTTCACGAAAACAACGCCACCCTGCGGAGGCGCCGTGAACTAGACTAAGAAGTTTCGGCGTGCGCAGAAGCACGTCGTTTACTTCGTTGCGAGTGCTTCGCAGGCATATTCAGTCGTTTTATTATAATTTTCCTTTAGAAACACACCTTACGAGCAATGTTGCATGGACATTTTCATTCCAACGTGATAAACTAGCCGCGATTACGTGACTCTTCTGATGCCAGCAATACATTGAGATCATGGCAGCAGGAAGTTTTCCCACTTTGGTGGGACGCATACAGGGCAATGAGAGTTTTTATCAAGCGCTGAATCTATATATCTAAAAAAACGACAATACTCCTAGACTAAATTAGCGTATGCAGATACGAGGCGCTATTGTTAGCAAACGTCGCTCAGCACACATGACTAACGGGCATGTTTCAAGAGCGAAAAGTTTTGTGTGAGTGTATTTGCTGTAGGAGGACTTAATACACAGCGTGAGTGTATGTTTACATGTTGCTTTATTATCCACGGAAAGGGACGGTAAGTGAACTGATTTCATTAGGATTTCATTACGTTGTAATTATTTTCTACTTCGTTATTGGCCCATGCCCTCGCTGTCGCTGGAACCAGACAATCTAGTGGGCGGAATAAAAAAATCAAGTTTAATCGAAAGAAAAAAGTGGTATAATAACGTGCTTACATTAATTATATGCCCCCGTTTATTACATTCGTTTGTTGTACAAGAGTCTTCATCGTCGACGTGCCTGATTTAAAATTCTCTACAAAGCGCGCGCAACCATATACCGCTCGGCTTTCACGGCGGCCGTCTTCAAATGCCAGACAGCGATTTCTTCCTTATGTCTCGTTTATTCTTTTACACCCTCAAAAAATGGAAGACTGTCTCGCATGAGGTCGACAAACAAGTGCGAGTTTGTTGTGAAGTTTTAAAAGAAGCGCAATTCCATCTAGGCTGCCTAAACGAGCAGTCCTCCGTAATGTCGCCATAATGAATTGCTTGAGACGGCCCCTTTTAAGTCGGGAAAATCGCCAATACGCCCGATGTTTTTCAAGTCTGCTTGCACAGGACAATTCTCTACGCTTTCCGTGTGACATCAGCTATGTTGTTATATCGTTATGCAGCCTCTGTCTTGAGCATTAAATATTGGCCTTCATCTGTACCGGGAGGTACCTTTAGCACATAGCACATGCAACCTTTAAAATTATGTGTGCAGTCACGTGGAGCCAGCCCGCAACCTACCGAAATTAAATTACAAAGAATAGCATGAACACCTCACCAGAAAATGGAAAATCACTATTGGCGCTCTATGCAAGAATGCTGTGCAGGAGGTTTTACAATCTCAACAAAAATCTTCCTACAGCCACTCCAGTGGTCATGCATTCAAAACACTGCAGAGGAATGATATAGGCGTACAAGGTAGCCGTGACGAACATGACTATGCAACGAGTGTGAGAAGTGAAAATACAATAAATACTACAATGCAACATTTGGATAGAGTCAAGATTCCTCCAGCTAACTTTCGCAACTAGCATTAATTGGTTCTTAATTGCTTTTCATTTAAATTGCGCAGTAAAGGCCTTTACGTATAAGTGCAATTGAAGTGTAGGTTTTGTTTTCGGGTATATTGTTGACCGTACCTGCACAAAGCAGCAAATATGCAAAAAACTTACAGTGTATCAGAACAGGGCACAGTGTACCAGTTTTATCTAAAGTAAAAAAAAAAATATTCCCACTTGAGAAAGTTTCTCATTTTGTTCTTTTAAAGTCTATGTCCTCCATCCGTACGGGCACCTTCGGTCATGTTTGAGCGAACGCCGGTTGAGCTCAACTTCTGTCGAGCGCTACTGCAGGACAATTTTCAAACTTCCTCAACTTTGATCTCTCCAATTTTGCCAGAATACATGAATCGCCATCAAGATTCCGAGCACAGTGGGGAAGTAGTGTCAGCAGCGTCGAGTTTATAGGTCAAGTATGTGCCACAGAACAAATACCGGAAGAAAAAAACAACTACCGGGTTGAAAGCTTTCCAAAACGGATTATTTAACTCAAATGTGGCTGTCTTATATTGTGAGTGAACTTGCAAAGACACGCACCATATCCCTTTGTCACTTGCTCGCTGGAAGGAAGCGAAACAGGGGTGTGTATTCGCGAAATTGAAGTTTACTTTCGCCTGATATGCAATATCAAAGGAACACTCGTAAAATGCCACTTCAAGCGTCGAATATATCTCGACGGATGCACCTCATAAAAAAAGTCGTACTACAAAACAATGTCCGGTTCGATCACGTAAACAATTTTCAATCCCGGTCTAGTTCAGTCAGCATCTCACGGGTCGGTGCCACGAGGTCAAAATACCAGGCGAGTGTTTAACGCATAGTTATTCATTTTTCCAACTTCTCAAGCACAAATCACTTGCGATTAATGAAATGACGAAAAGGCTAGCACCGTGTTTCCTCAGTCTGCTGGGCAAGCCGCAAGAAAAAAAAAAGCTAAATGGAACACATTTCTCGTGCCCATGCACCCTTACTTGTCTCATAAAAAAAAAGAAAGGGAGAAAGTGAGTCGCCTGAGGGCTCAACTATTCGCATGAAGCAAGTGCTAGGAAACGAACTTACGATGGCGGTGCGAGCTTTGCTGCTCAAACGCTACAGACGCGCCCCACAATGTGCTTAAGCCATTCAACGTGCGTGCTCTGAGCCTGCTGTTCAGCCAGCAGGGCTCTGGCGTTGCCCGTGCCAGAACTCACTGCGGGTGCAATGTTAACTAGATGAACTCTGGGCGCCATTACTGAAATCGCCAAAGCCGCCAAGCCGCCACGGCTGCCATTACCTCTCCACCGAAACAAGGTGCTTCAAGAAACAACACCGATTTGCGTTATCATTTTCAAGCCGGCGGTCATTACGGCCGGCGGTGGCCGCTTCAAGGTTGTTCTAAAATGTTCCTGCTGAAGCGGGCCGAGTGTAGCTTTTGCACTGATACGCCTAGTTGAAGAAAAGGACAAATAGAGAGATGTGGGTAAACCATTAGGCCCGGCAAGCGCGAAAGAAAAAAAACGCACAAAAGAAAATGGCGGGCGCTGGTTGGTTTCTAGCGATACCGTCTCTACGGCTCTCGCCGTAACGATATGCCTGGCAGGATACGAGAGCTCCGGCTAAAAAGAAGAAGTAAAAACAGAGAGTATTGATTGCGCCGAAAGTCATGAAATGCGGTGTTGAATTTTCTCTCTAGCTGCTTGGCAACAACTATATCTTTTTCTTTATTCCTCAGAATGTCATAAAACATAGTGACGTCGATAGAACGCATTAATAATTTCCTGAGCGGATGCAAAAACTTCGTGAAAAGTTGACGCTTACTTACTTGCGCAAGTTTCATCGTACGAATTTTGCGGGTGTTTTCTCTCAAATAGCGATTCCGACGTGCACTGAAGCAAAGTGCGTTTGTTTTAAGCAGGCTCCCTTTAATTCAAAAAGAATAATCTTTAAGAATGCCAAAAACAGCGCAATCGTAGAATGAAGACGAAAATAAAAGCTCGGACCTTAATAGAATCGTGATTCTTTCATCGGTTACAGTGATTTTAGGCCAAGGCTGGGAAAAAGCTTTGGCCTAACATATGTGTGTTTTAATATTTCAATATACCTAACCCTGTCTCCAAGCGCAACGATGTTCAAAGCACGCTAATTTTACGAAGTAGAAAGGAAGGATCATTTAACATAACACATTAAAAATATTTCAGCGCTGCATTGCCAATAACTAAAATATTTATGCACTGTGGATTATATTAGAGTCGGGCTGCATTTCCTTGGCCCGTAAGGTGTTCTCCTGGTATTAGCTAAAATAACAGTTTAATTTTCATCAGTACATAACCCAATCGCTGCAAAATGCGCAAATCGTTTGTTTACATTCAAATGCTGAAAAGGTAGTAGATGCTTACACACACACACACACACACACACACACACACACACACACACACACACACACACACACACACACACACACACACACACACACACACACACACACACACACACACACACACACACACACACACACACACACACACACACACACACACACACACACACACACACACACACACACACACACACACACACACACACACACACACACACACACACACACACACACACACACACACACACACACACACACACACACACACACACACACACACACACACACACACACACACACACACACACACACACACACACACACACACACACACACACACACACACACACACACACACACACACACACACACACACACACACACACACACACACACACACACACACACACACACACACACACACACACACACACACACACACACACACACACACACACACACACACACACACACACACACACACACACACACACACACACACACACACACACACACACACACACACACACACACACACACACACACACACACACACACACACACACACACACACACACACACACACACACACACACACACACACACACACACACACACACACACACACACACACACACACACACACACACACACACACACACACACACACACACACACACACACACACACACACACACACACACACACACACACACACACACACACACACACACACACACACACACACACACACACACACACACACACACACACACACACACACACACACACACACACACACACACACACACACACACACACACACACACACACACACACACACACACACACACACACACACACACACACACACACACACACACACACACACACACACACACACACACACACACACACACACACACACACACACACACACACACACACACACACACACACACACACACACACACACACACACGCGCACACGCACACACGCGCACACGCACACGCGCACACGCACGCACACGCACACGCACACGCACACGCACACACACACAGAGAACTTGTGAGCTCACTGAAGAACACACGCACGTTCCTTTCGTTCCTTTTCGATTAAGGTTCCACTGTTGACTGACGTCATTGCGGAGAGTTGTTTTGTCCAACATGCGCCTTCTTTCCCTCGTCAGTTAAAACTTTACTGACGATGTTGTGTTAGCAGGAACCTTGGCGCTATAATTTCAGTTAGGCTTTTAATTTCAAAAAGAGTTTCATATTAGTAGGTTGCCTCAACTGCCTTGAATATGTCGGCTCTGAAATTCCTGCTCCAAGTGTCACAATCTCCCTATAGGCGCTCTCATTCCTTGAGGTAAAAGAGTGGACAGACAATGACCGAAATTAGTAATGGAAACATGTCTTGATTTTGAGCTATCGACCTACAGCAAAGCAGCGAATTTTTGTTAAACTTAGTGATGATAAATTTAAAAAACACATCTTTATTTCTAAATTTATCCGTTCCCTAGAAGCTCCGGGATATATATTTTATACGGAGGGACTGACCGGCTTTTGTAAATGATCTTCTGATCAAAGACGGTTCTAAAATGAGCCCCTCTGGAATAATGCACATTCTCTTGGGGCAAATCATTCCAATTGTTGTGGTTGTTGGCTTCTTCGGACACAGCACGGCCCAAGAATGCGAAAAAAATTATTGAGGTGATTGCAAGGTATAAGCGGCATTTAAGCTCATATGATTGAGAGTTTAAAACATATCTGAAGGAGAAAAGATCACAGAATTTTACGTGGGCATAAAAAACAAGAACTCAGAAAAGCGTGACAAAAGCTCGAACTGTTTTGAGAAAGGTTAACAAGAGAATCTGCCGTTTGCAGTCATCAATGAAGTCTTGAAAATGTTCACTAGCCGCATTCAGCGCGTAGCCCCCGAAGTAAATAAAAACCGTAACCGAGAGATTAAGCCCCAGTCTTGTGAGGGGAATTTCTGCATTCTGCCACCTCGGAAGTGCGAACCGCCGGCAAGAGAATATGTAATGCTCCAGTGTGATACAGCTGCCCCGCACGATTTGCAAAACTTTGTCGGTGTTAGCCCACATGTCCATAAATACGAATTTAGGTAGGGGATTTACCTTAGACTTTTATGTATTTCTTGAGAGTTTTACAATAAAGGGGGATTCTGCAAGGACAGAGACTCATCGACACCTCACACTGCCGAGGTCTCCATGAGCGCGCATTTCAATATCGCCTTGTAGAAAGCAACAGATCTGTGCATTGGCCGGAGATATTTTGGTAACGTTGAAAACGGGACATTGCCAAAATAATGAGCTTAGGGGCGCCATATGTAACAAGTTTACTGAGAGCCGGCTTACGGAAGAAGTCAGCCACCTCGTTTGATAAAACTCCGCAGTGCCCTGAGACCCCGATAAAGTGCATTTCTTTCACATCAAGCGGAAAACAAAAAGCCCAACGGAACAGCTTAAAAGAGCACTCCTTGAGGTTTCGAAAGATAATAAACCAGACAGCCAATCTGGAAGAGCAATGACCTACGGCACATTCTAGGCAATTTTGTTAAGAGGCAATAGAAGCACTAAAAGCAAAGCAAAGAATATCGGTATGTAATCGGAGACAAGACCAGAATGACTTCAAGACAGAGTCTGAAAATAGATCCCGATCTCCGCCTTCGCGCTGCTCCCAGCGGCATCTACAGAGTCGACAGTGTGATGGAGGAAATTCCTACTTGTTCAAATAGCACAGCTATCTGTATATTAGCGGGTAAGTGCCCTCTCTGAATGGAAAAACATAGTAAACAGCGAGATCTACATCCAGCTTTTAAGTAATTCTTCTATTGAAAAGATCTTTGTTTATAGGGGTTTAAAGACCCAAAGCGACTTAGGCTGTGAAGAACGCGGTAGTGAAGGGCTGCGGAAATTTCTACCACCTGGGGTTCCTTAACGTGCACTGACACTGCACAGTACACGGGCCTCTAGAATTTCTCCCCCATCTAAATTCTACCTCCGCGACCGAGATCGAACCAGCGTCTTTTGGGAAGCAGCCGAGCACCATAACCACTGAGCTACCACGGCGGCGTGTATTTCTGTGAAAGAGCAAACCTGAACCGAATTCCCGTAGAGACCTCACCTAGTATTTAGAAAGAATTAGTGCTTCTCGTCGCATAACAAAGTTTTTTTGCTTATCCATGTCAACCGGCAAAGAGCACATTCATATTTAGCAGCATTATATACTCCAAATATGAGGACGCCCACCAAAGCGGGTGTCGTTTGTGACATCCTGATTGCTATCCGACACATTTTATCTGTTCAGTAAGATCGAAGTGATACGTTAATGAGATCGACAACGGGATGTCTGTTTGAAAGACGAGCGTGTCACTTTTGTTCCAATTATGACTAAGTTAATCATGTCCAGCCAGAACTCCAGAGCGTTTAGACGTGCTTGCAACGACTGAACACTGCAGTGTGAATACCCCCTGCCACAGCTAAAAAGCTATGCCGTCCGCTTACACAAAACTGTATTATCTTTTAAAAAAAACAGCGGCTCAAAACTGGCCCCAGTCGCACGCATGTGATCTGAATGTAAGAGTCGGAACAGAAGGTGTCGTCTCGGGTTCGGTCCCGGCCATGGCGGTCGTCGTCCTACTTGTTGTGCGTGCTCACCCGCTCGTAGGATGTAAGCCAGTCTTCTGCTTCGTGGTCGTCAGTCCTGCTGAAGAGGATGGGGTCCCGCCGGCGGAGGGAACCGGAACGCAGTGCTACCGGGCCAACCTGCACAGCCTGATGGAAGGCGTCTGCGGGCATACTGGGGGTTGGTAGCGCGCCGCTACGGAGTTCCAAGGCGTACGAGGACGGCAAACTAAACCCCTGCCAAATGTAACCTACATTGTTGTAGAGAAGTGTCTCAATGGGTGCAAGTGATGAACTGCCAGTCAGCAAAGTTATTTAAACCATTATCGTGGCTGTTTGTTTATCCTGTTTGCCACACAACTAATCAGGTTCACATGCATTGTTCTGTAATTGGAATCCCTCGATTCCCTTAGGAACACCAAAAATGAATCCAATAGTGGGAGCCGCTTTTGCGTGAGCGCACATATGGATTTTCTAAAAAACGTAGGCCTGAGGATGCATTGCAGCATCGGCATTTATCTTTCCTATGAAAGGGAGAATTTGAGAGGCTTACTTGAGTCTTAGCAGTTGCTGAATTGTCACTGTGCATAAAATACATGGTAAGACTGCGGTTGCATCAAGTACAGCTCTAATATGCTTGCTTTAGTTTAATTAGACATAGCTACATCATCGCCTGCACAACTAAACCTAAACATCATGTACTAAACAAGTACCTCGTTAAAAGCACTCAACGAAATTTTTATCAAGATTTGTTGAATAAAATCAGGGACTGTTGAATTCGCTTCATTTTTGGTGTTCCTAAAGGAATCGAGGTATTCAAATAACAGAAGATCGCATGTGAACCTTATTAGTTGTATGTCAGACTGAATTAACAAATAGCCACAGTAATTACTTAGAAAACTTTGCTGATTGGCAGTTCATCACTTGCACACATTGTGTCACTATTGAAGATGAGTACGTAGGCATGAAGCTGAGGCATAGTAGCGTGCGCGCCTTTCCTAATCTTTCCTTCTATCTTTCGACTATCCTACTTTCAGCACGCGCAAGCGGTTGTGGCTCGGCTTGAGCCAGTGGGCAGCCCCGTGCACTTTCCTTTTCATTCTTCCTGACAGCAGCAGCAGCAGCAGCAGCAGCAGCAGCAGCAGTAGCTGAGGTATATCTGCTACGGATCCCATTTGGACCCAAGATATTACACTTATTTCTGGAAATGTGGCGGAATGCTTCAAGCTTGCTTCACCTCCGCCTCAGGTTGGCCCGGTATTGCACTGCCTCCTGGATCGGCCTGGGACATTATAGCGGGCGTCTTTTCTTTCACTCTTTGCTCTCCTCTCTTTCAACTATCCTACTTTCTGCATGTGGCAGCGATTGTGGCTCGGCTTGAGCCAGTGGGTAGACCTGTGCACTTTCCTTTTCGCTCTTCCTATCAGCAGCAGCAGCAGCAGCAGCTGAGGTAAACCGCAATGAATGTATTTTTAGTCGCTACGTGCTCTATGTATATAATTTTCAAGCGCAGCGACTACCATGTAAATAGCGACCCATTCTGTATTGTGCGATGTTCTTGTGTTCTTAGGTCTGACGTGGACACTGTTCATCACTGTTCCGTGCTTTCGTCGTTCATGCGTCTCGTTACCGCTCGTTGCCGTTGTCAAAGCGAAATAAACTTTTTCGAACAGTCCCGTTTACACACTGTTCCATGCTTTGTAATATGAGGTGTGTGTGTATGTGCGCACTATATCCACTACTGGGTGTTTGCAGCACCACGTCAACATGAGCTTGCAGCAAGTAAGTGTGAGCACTGGTCACCTGTTTCTTGAGGCTGAATACGATGCACCCCGCGAATCGCATCGGCAGGGGGCCTTCCGGCGTAGTAGGAACGCATGTATATAATTTTTATGTGCAATGGCAGTTCTCAAGAATGTTCAAAAAATATCTGTAATGAGATAACAATATTTCGCCACAACAACCCTCAATAAAATTTGCACGATATTTCAATGGCCGATATGCTAAAAAAATTCTAGCTCTCCAAGTTTTTTTAACATAAAACAATGTTATTTCAGTGTAATTTCTTAACTATGATCAATAACATTACAAACAATTTTCAACGAAAAATTTGTAAGAATAATCGGCTTATCGCCAATAGCTTCACTATGCACTACTGAGGTTTCGCGTTGTACTAGATTGGCGTCCGTATCGTCACATGAACGACACGGATAGAGAGAAGCGCAGAGAGCATCGTGACTTTGTAAGCATGGGCTACATCTTTGTGGCTATTCGAAAAAAAAAGAAAAAGGACGAGTTGATGTCTGCGCATGCGCAGCGTATACTAATTATATAGCAGTGCGTGAGACGGTTTACTCTCAATTCCGGCAGCTCGCCGCATAGAGATGTTCTACAAACCACCGTCTCAGCTTTTTGCTCTTGCTTACAAAGCGCACATACAGAAAGCAGCTTTGCATTGCAGGAGACAAATTCGAATCTTGATGAAATACAACGATCTGTCAGCTTTACAGCTATGAAGAACTGCGTATCTGCCCACGCAGTTTTACGCACCTTGAACCGATCCTGCGGCATAGCGCTTTTGTTATTGCAGTTGTAGCAGACGAGCCAACGTGAGGCAGTCGTTTTTCTGCTCTTTTAAAAATGTAGCCACAACTACGCGTGCTACTGTATTGCCCTGTCAGTACGGAGCGACACGTGATGCCGGGTTCCTTTTGGCTGCAATTTAGACCTCTGCCTTATTTTTTGTTCCGGCATAGAAATCTCGGAAGCTCTTTGCCTCATAAGTATCAGGGCCGGAAATGAGCTCCAATGTGTTGTGTTTGTAGTATATGTACACTCTAAACGCGCATACTCCTATATGAGATAAAAAAAAAACGTAGTAAGATGTTCTCTAACGCATTCCTTCTTATAAAAGAAGTGTGCTGGAGGTTAGCTTACTCCATTTTTACGCCTTTCTGTTTAGAGTTCAATAATCATCTCTCGATCACTTGGTGTAGCTGATGCTCCCGGGATGACGTCGAATTTCTCTCGGAATGTATTTTCGTCAGCCTACGACAGGCACCAGCACACGTTAGTGAGAAAGGCGGACTGCGCACTGGTCTTTTACTAAATCCAGAAATTTTCATTTAATTTGTTGCGAGAAACTCCAGGTGTGTCCTGTGCAGGCTGAGAGGAAGAGCGTGTAAGGGTGCGCGTTACAACGGAGCGTATCGGCAGCAACGCGTTTCGCGGGCAAGCAAGGGCAAGGGTTGAAAGAGGGGATTGGGTGGAGGAGGAGGAGAGGCAGCTGGAAAAAGCGGAGACCCCGAGATGCTTTCGTGATCAGCGGTGATCAATCGCAGAGGCGTGAGACACCTCCCCTCGCGAAACCAGAGCCGATCAATTTGGGAACGTGGCCGATTTTTGCGGTCCTCTTTTGTTTCCCTTGCTTCCCCTAAGTGGGCGTAACAAGTCCAGGTGTATCGCTCTCTGGCCTCTTTTCACTGGTCTTTACTTTCTTTTTTTCATAGCCTTTCTCCCTCTACCTACCTCTCTTCGGATTTTCGCCCCAAGTTGCACGGGCCCTGACGGGCCGCTAATGGGATTGATTAGGCGAATACCGGCGGATCACGTATTCTCCGGTCGAATAAATTATTACACTCGCTACTTTTGTGAGCGAAACGTAGAGGCATAACCGGGGAAGGTGAAAACTTTCTGGACAACGATGTGGTTAACTGGGTGCGATCAGCGGCGATGACGAATGACGTATATTTGGCGCTCATACCCGTACACAGTTGTGATTGCTAATGCGTTTCTTTAGACGCTTTCTTTTTTGTGGCCATGAGCGGGAATTGGTCATAACTGAATCAATTTAATGAAATTAAAACAAATTATCATTGTTGCCGAATGTGTCATTCATTCACGGTGCTTGCATCACACTCTGGTGACTATGCTTAACATAAAACACTTATGACTATTCTTAGCACACACGCACACATGCACCGCCATGTAGCAGTAGCTTTAAACTAAAGATGCACGAGATCACATCACTCCATGTCAAATGTCTAAGTAATTTTACGGTATTTTCGTATCCTCTCTGCCTCGTTCACGCAAACAATCGTCTGAGCCCTTTTACTTCTCATTTCACCACAAATTAATTTCACCTCCAAATTCGCTGCCCTTGTGAGTCCTCTTTTATAACCGTATAAAAAATAACAACAACAAATGTCTTCAGTCACAAGTACCGCCTATATATATCAACAAATTCTTCCATAGCATGCGACCGCAGGAACACGGTTGCACGCACAAAAGCAAGCACATTCTTTATTTGGGTGCAAGAAGCCTCTCGTTGTTACCGGACTCGCCTGGAACAAAGGAGCGGCACTAAAGAGACAAGCTTGTGTTATGCAAGCATAATCCCTTCTTGTTTACACCTTTGTTGAAGGAGCGCGATTTTTCACGCTGATAAACATGTCATTTATTTTCCTGGGCTCTTGCTTGCCTGAAAGGGCACTACTTGGGATTCATATGCGCAGCGTGAAAAATGTTTCTCGCTTCCATCCCCCTACATCTCCCGCCAGCATTCATGAAGCTCAGCAAAGACATTTAAACATTCTTGCTACACTCTAAACACTGATACCACTATACTGGAGTAAAAACGGCGTAAACTGTCCTCTAGCGCCCTCTGGAAGACAGCTTACTTCCCTTTTTAATCCTTTCTGCTAAGAGCGTAGGAATAAATTGTCACTCGAGTGCAACGTGACATCGCGGCGCATGCACAAGGTTGTTGAGAACGGAAGACGATTAAGATTTTATTTTTTTGCAAACCAGAATTATTTAACTAGCCTTGAATTGAACTAATTTTCTACCCCAAAATTAGTGTTTTAAAATTGTAGTTTGATAGTGCGCCGGGCTTCAGACACTTGTAGAAACAAGACGTCCTTAATTCATTCGAAAAAGCTTTTTTCATCTATTATTAAGTGACTGCAAACCTCGCCTTGTCACCCAGCGAATGGGATCACTCCAGGATGAGTTGCAACGAGTAGAGCTAGAAGCCAGCCTCAAGAATACACGTGGTATACCTTATTAACATCGCTGCACTAAGCCAAACCACACGCTATAGCCGACGCTGCTGTAGCGGATTTTATTTTTAGAGAGGAAACAATAGCTATTACTTAGGTGCAATGTTTACGCTGATCTAGTGTATTCAAAAGCACGGAACATCTAAACGAACATACACATGCGACGAATTCGACTGAACGTGTAAGTGAAGAAATAGGGGTAAGCCATAAAGGGACGGAAAAAGGAAAAAATAAACATAGATGTCGGTAAATAATGTTGGTGTAGGACTTCTATAACAGTGCTTGTTCGCGAAAATAACGCACTTTATGTCCTAGAACACAAGTGGCACTTTGTCAGTGATAAAAACAATCATTAAGAAAGGAGCGAATTTCGGAAACGGTTTATTGAAACCGTGTTATTGTTCATTGATAAGCAATTTCAAAACAGTTCACTGCTGCCCTAGTTGGTACATTATAAAAGTATTTTAGTACGAAGACTATACACACTTGTTGTCTTCTTCGTTTTGTGTAGTATTTGCACTAAAACCCCTTTGTAATAGCAGCCGCGGCGGTGGCTGAGTGGTTATGGCGCTCGGCTGCTGGCCCGAAAGACGCGGGTTCGACCCCGGCCGTGGCGGTCGAATTTCGATGGAGGCGAAATTCTAGAGGCCCGTATGCTGTGCGATGTCAGTGCACGTTAAAGAACCCCAGGTGGTCGAAATTCCCGGAGCCCTTCACTACGGCGTCTGTCATAGCCTGAGTCGTTTTGGGACGTCAAACCTCCATAAACCTTAGTAATAGCACAACAAACACACGGGGGCGAAAAAGAAAATAATAAGAGCACAAGGGTGCTCATTTGCCGCTTTTATTTTGTTCCTCGTCCTACGAATGTTCACATGTATTATTTTCTAGCCCGAACACTCATACGGCTGATTTGTTGAAAACCACCATCCGCGTGCGTTCGCAGCCCTACGGCTGATTTGTTGAAAACCACTGTTGTGCTCAATTTCTGATTCACACACAAAACGTGGCAATTGCGCATAAAATTAAACGAATAAACCACCTATACACACGCTGTCATACTTCTATTATCGACTAGAAAACCACGGCCTTTTAACTCATGCGGTTTCCTGTCACTCGGCCTCGGATATTACCGCCACCTTTGCATCACAATCGGGTCTCAAATTTTGTGCTTGGAAAATTATACACGAGTCATTAACTGGCCGCTTCGATTTTGGCTCTCTGGGCAAAACAAGAGGTCACATGGACAGTGGATCTGATCCATCCTATCGCTTCCAAGGGTGGTGAAGCCTACTCAAGCACCGCACGACATTTGCTAAGGACGGTCTTGTAACTGCGGCTTGTTTATCAAGTTCACTGTCAGTATCTGACAAGGACCCAACGGGATCGGCTTGAAGACGTCAGTTACGAGATAAGGAAATCGTCACTGTCGCCCCCGTATCAGCTCATTATCATGCGATATAAACATGCACAACTCAACACATTACACTTTTGCAAGAGCGCCATTAGTATGCAGATGGCTTGGCAGACGTTCTCTTCTTCATTGCTGACCCCGCTGAATTTTCTACAGGTTACACTGACGCTAAGACCACAGTTATCGAAACACTGTTTTTTTGTGTGTGTGTGTTCAAAAAAAGATTTTATTAATATACTGCAAGCAGGAAAAAATCACAGGACGGTCGCTAGTGTGCTACGCGTATGTTTGACTCTTAGCTGTGGTGTGACAGCAAAGAATTTTTCCCATAGATGTTTTGTGTTTGTTTCTTTTTCTCGCAGTCACTTGTCTAGAACTGCAGTGATGCCCTGCATTGGGTTTCAGTGGGTTCTGGTGGGTTTTGGTTGGTTCGAAACCCACCGCCTCCCGCTGTCGAGGCGGACGCCAAGCTACTAGACAACACGTTCCCTTCCCTCTTTCTCCCTCTTTCTTCTCTTTCCCCTCCAATTTGCCACCCGTCGCCTCCCACCTTCCCTCATATCCCTAAATGTGGAGAGAGAAGTTCCCCCTCTGCACTTTTACGCCTGCCAATGAAGGCCGGTGACAAGGAACAAGTGGCAGGTGGCGCTGCGGACGCCGGCGCCTCCGCTGACGAAGTTGACGACGACGGCACAAAATTGAGGAACGGCCTAATAGGAACCCTGCCCTTGCGTCTTCCAATCTATCAGACTACGTACTATTACTACTCCTTTTCCCGTCAAAACGTTCCTGTATCCAGCAATTAACCGCCTGTGTCTTGGCCACACCCCCGCAGTGGGTATATGCGAGCACTGTTGAGGCCAACGAACCAACCTAATAGGCGCCAACGCTCAAAAAGTACTATCATGGGAGACCGCAGAGCCACTTTTCTAAATGGCACTCCAGCAACGCAACCATTACAAAGAAACACCACTCTCATCACCAGCTCGCTCACTGCGCTATTATTTCGTCCCGCAGTGTTTTTCGTGTCCATATTTGCTGCAGGCATGTAAAGAACACAACCAATCTCCGCAAAGTCATTTGTACATTTTCTAGGTCTTGAATTGACCCCTAGCGATGTTTGAAAAACAAGAAGAAACTGCCTACCCAAAACACTGTCCATTTTTTCTAGCTCTAAGTGTCATTCAACGGCGCGACGCTTACCCTACTGGAAGCGACCGTGGACTGACCCGTCAGCGACCGACGAGCAAACGGAACATGTTTTAGCAGAGGCCTGTGCTTAAGTCCACACGACTACTTTTCAATGTGGCGTGCAGCGAGCAGCTCGTTTTACCTGCATAGATACGTGTGTGTACGATAATACACGTGGACACGCCATTGTCAGCGGTGAAAGGGAGGGTGCTTAGATGAAGGCCGACATATTTTTCGAGTTTACATGAGGCGTGTAACGCGTGCAAACCAGCAGTCTAGGTTAGATTCGTTTCTGACTGCCTGTTGACACTATAATCGATACCACAACGCTCAGTGTGACTGGCCACAGTAGAGATTATCGCATTGCATCTGCATGGCCTCATTGTATTTAGCAGTTTCCTAATGAGCTGACGCCGGCGAATTGAAAACTGTGAGGTGTGTTTCTGTCCTTTGTCCGTCGTCTTGGTGTGCGCTACCTGTCATGCCAAGTAAACTGTTATCGCTTACGAAGGCATACAAACCACTCAGCAAACCTGACCGCAGATTTGCAAAGCTGTACGTAAGCACTTTCTCAGAGTCAATCGATAGATGGCTGGACTGGATTTCTGCGTTTACTGATTCTCAAGGGCAACCGAAATATAATGTGCATGGATTCTACGCTCTTGCTTATTACTGCGGAGAATATTTTAAGAATAGCTAAAAGCCCCCATTAATAATGAGCCAGTGTTAAAAGCGTGTACCTTACAAACACCACTGTGAGTCCCTCATATCAATGAAATCTCGTGGTGCTATGCAACCCAGGAGAGGCGCCAGAAAATCTGGGGCCGCATTGTGCATGTCCTTCGTTCACTGGAGCGGTGCGCCCTCGGCTGTGCTCTTGGCTACCCCACACAGGCGGCCAAATTACAGAGGCATATGGCTAATTAAGTATATGTGTGTGGCAAAACTGTAGTTGCCACCATTTTTTCGATGAACAAGGTTTAAAAATTGCATTGTGGAATTTATAACCCCCCTTCTTCTCACAACCACCCGCAACTTCCACCCTGCCATGGACATGGTGACATGGGCTGACATGGCTGATCAGGTCCCGGCTGCGAGCCAGCCGCAAACCGCTAATGCCACTGAAAAATTGACATTAGAGTTAAATACATCTTAGCGGAAAACAACCGGTACGCGATGAAGTTTCCCTGAGCTTGTGCGGAAAGGTTCGTTACTCTAATAACCCAATCCAAGACATGGAGAAACGCAGCCAAGGACGGCAGATATTCAGATGGAAAAGTGAGGCGAAAATTTGCTGGGGGGGGTGGGGGTATGCTGCAT